>NC_136487.1:86571406-86578906 GCF_053919585.1 Euprymna scolopes | reverse complement strand
TGATGCTCCTTTAGTTCATAGCATGCGTCAATGTTGCAATTTTAATGAGATACTCTAAGTTATGTCAGCACTATTCTTATCTGCAAATATAAATAAGCTTATATTAATCTTAGGAAAAATATTTATCTTAGTATATTCTTTTCTATCATTGTATATATATATATATATATATATATATATATATATATATATATATATATATAGGATGACCTAGTCATATGTATTTCATTAATTCACTATTTTCTTTTATTTTGCAGAACACATGGTGGAAACACCCTTGAACACGACTAGATCGCAAGAGGAGTTACAGCAAAGAATATAATACAAAGCATTACAAGCTAATTCTCCAAAGTGCAAGCCTATTTAATTCATCTGTTCAACTGTGAGAAAGTCTCTTTCCAGATCAGCTTCCAAGACTGGGTGAACCACTAAGAACTATGGAACTGTGGAGAACCTCAATGCAGCCAATGAGAACTGTCTCAACCATTCAGGACACTACGAAAATGTACAAGTGACGTGATCGATAATTGGAGGGAATCAGTTCTGCAGAGTCCAAAACATTTTACGCACAAAAATGTGCCGCAGACACTGTCCCTGTCGCCTAATATAAAATGGTGTTTTTTAGCATGATAAAACAAATTCATGTCTCTGTCCTTAGAATTTTCTGACAGTGAAATTTTAAACCGATGTGATCAGTCTCAAAATTGATTTTGAATGTGCAACCCCTTCCTCAGATGTTAGCCGGCTAGAGTTATGTTTTTGTGGGCTACATTAAAGACAAAGTTATGCAGGGAGGACCAAGATAATTGCAATTCCTTGGTCTGTTTGTAAGGATGTCATTAGCAAATTTGTATGGTGTTTAAAAAGGTGCTGAGCTGAATAAAGTTCATCTCGAATACTTTCTCTAGAATTAAAAAAAAAAAAAACAAACAAAAAAACTATGTCTCAAAGTTTTTTTTATTATTATTCGGATTATTCAGACTAATCTTGGATGTTATTTTTACAACGTTTCTTATCGCGAGTCGAATATTTAATCGAAAATTTTGTATAGATTACCAAGTTAGACAAAGATTTTCATGATAGGCATAAAGATTTCAGAATTTGACAAGTGAACCTGAAGAAAATTACGAGTTCCATTCACTGAAACGTTATAAAAACATCTACGATTCGAAAAGTAATCCAAATAATACAAAGACGTTTTAAGTACAATAAACCATTTATCACTAAAGTTCATTGATTCTTGTCAAAAATTAAGAAAACGCCCTGTAAAATTTGTGGTCCGTTATTTGTTGGTAGTAGTAGTAGTAGTAGTAGTAGTAGTAGTGGTAGGTATTTTTGCAAGTGTAAGTATTTGTAATATCTTCAATGTAAAGATATTTTTAAGTGCTTGTAGGTAGAAACGTGCAGGTGAACATGGAAGTTCAACATAAATTAAGAGGAAAACGTATTTGGCAAAAATATCTACACCAAAAATTGCAGGAAATCATCGAGTAAAATTTTAATTAAAAACATAAGTTTATCGTTTATTTCCTGATTTTCCATTCGCACGAACCTAGTTTACATCTTTAATTTAGGAGAGTTGGGTAAAATGGAGAAAAGGGGAGATAAATCAATAAAATGCATTCATGCTTAATGGAGAATGAGAAAAAATACGATAAAACTGATTTATATATTTTAATTGAAATTCTACACGTTAATTTTCCCTAATTTTTAGTGTAGATGCATACTTCTGCCCGATATGTATATCAAAGAGTTTTCTTGTTAAACGTATTGTAAATTGCCATATTTTATCTGTGTGTAAACATCCATTTTTCTCTTCATATCCTGAAGAATGTATACCTTTTGCCGAAACGTCACACGAGTTAAATAAAAAGTATTTCACATAAAAAGTTTTTCCAGTTAGTATTTATAATCATACTTACAGATATTTAAAAACTGTCTTTCTATTTGATTGTTTCGCACTTACATCAATGTCATGAAATTATATATATATATATATATATATATCAAGTAAGTTATATAAAGAAATCCTTGTCTGAAATTCCTAGGATGCTAAAAAAAAAAAACAAAAAAAAAAAACTCCCTACTCCCAAACAAGGATATGAATCTTATATGATACAGAGAGTATAAAAGATAATATGCTAGTCAATGCTTCTTACCGATTTTTCAGTGCAAAGATGTAGAACTTTGTTTATCTTTGTGAGTAGACAGATATAGAAACCTGAATATATATTTGGCCAAGTGTTTTGTATAAAGGAATGCATAGGATATCTTATCCTGTTCGGGTACTTTTTTTTTTTTTAATTTATTTATTTTTATTTTTTTTTACTTTCTCCAATTTGTACTAATAAGACAGCCTATTTGTTCACAAATATGATAAAACTAACCTCCCAAAATCGGAACAGAACCGAATCAAGACAGCAGATCTTGGATAAACAACGGGTTTGATAACCTTCCAGATAGAGCTCTATCAAAATAATAACATTAGCTCCAATATCAATTGAGGAATTTTTAAATTAACAACTTTTTGCAATAGAAATAGAAGAAACTATAAAATAGGTTTACGAAAAAAAAAAAAAAAATTCTAAACTGCAAAAACCAAATAAACATTTTGATTTTATGGTATCTCCTCTTTCCATTTAATTTTTCTTCCTCCATTTTTCTCCTTTCATCCTCATTTTTCCCTTGCTACAATTTAATACCCATTATTTCTATCTGCCAGTTTTCATCCTTTTCTATCTTTTCACTCCTCCATCTCTACTTTCCACTATCTACCACTCTTTCTCTTTACTGCTCATCTCCCCCATTACTCCATTGTACTCCCTATCTTTCCCCATTTTTACCTTTTTCTACTACCTCTTATTCCTCATCTCCATTCATCTTTACTTTTTTTTTTACTCCACATCTTTCTTTACCTCTACTGTTTTACTTTCCATCTCTCCTCATCTTTTTTTTACTCCTCATCTATCATCTCTATTTACACCTTTTATCTCTATTTTACTCTCCATCGATTTCTCCCTTATTAATCTCATCTTTCGCTTTATTTTTTACTCCATTAAACGTTTATATGTCCAATATAATTTCTTTTTTACAGTTATAAAAACCACAAAAAAAAAACAAAGGTCACAACTTGCACTAGTACATATGTAAAAACAAAAAAAACAACCCCACAAAAAAAACGCACACTGTGACGTCACATGTATAAGTAGTGTTCCTTCTTCAAGTTCACTTTTCAATTAATTATAATAATACTTTATACAGGAAAAATTAAATTACTGACAATTCTTTGATTTTATGAATATTTTAGTTATACATCTAGATAAATAGTGCAAACATTTACAAATCAGTCTTTTCTTTCTGATGTTTTTAACAGACGGTGTATACAACAAGATTAGAGACGATAATCTTGATAACGGTAGTTTTCCACACGAAGCTAGAATAAGCATAACATTAGAGTTGTGGAAATTCCATTTCAAATGAACTTAGAATTATGATCACGTCACTGGATGTTACGCCATGAAAGTAAGTACATAACAGCGAAGCGAGAACAACTTTTCTTTTGAGTTTATGGCGTCAAAATGCGCAGACAACCTATTTGAGGTACGCTATTACCCCTACCGATCTAGGTCAGGAAATGACAGCCTACCTAGACGTACGTTGTTGGATGAAATAAAATAATTTTCAGAAGCAAATGATGACTTATTTGTTGCTTTCAAATTTTGCCCATTATTATGTCTCGCTATTACCGATTAGCTCAGATTGTGACAAGACATGAGAAAGAATTTTCCGGTGATTTCGTTTTTTTTGTTACATAATTAAATTGATTTTAACTGAACATACGCCAACGTTGTCAGCCAGCGTTTACATGACTTCTCCGCCTTCGCGTTTCTTCTATAATCCGTTCTATGCATATGTTAGATAATGTCGTTTCAGACCTTTTTAATGTGTCCAAATGTGTTTTACTACCTTGCTCTTGATTGATTGGTGTTAGAGTTGTGATCTGATGAAGTTTTTTTTTTTAAATTATGATTCGAGTCTGTTGTCAGTCATGAATCGTACGAATTTGAAACCAATGAATCTATATATTAGCTAATTGGAATTCATTATTGAGATGAGTATTATTCATTAATTGCAGACTATTATTCTCATCTCTTTTTATTGTTTCACGACGTTTCGGTCACGTATTTCTCTGACCATCGTCAGGTGGTAATTCCATAAATTCCAATTAAATAATATATATACCATTCGGTACAGACCCGACCATGGAAGATCAGATAATAAATAAATGTGGATTTATAAAACCAAGAATCCAACCTTGATTCGGGGCCTGTGACGCAGTGGATAGAGACGTTGAATCTCTATGGTTCCAGGTGAGCATTGTCTGAAGACAGCAGTTTCAATACTACCCAAACCCAGAGGCTTACTTGGCCAAAACGTGGCGAGACAACAACTATGAGAGACAGTAATTGCTGAGGATGCAGTTAGGAGATTCGGAGGATCTATCCGTCGCGGTTACCACCTGATGAAGGCCAAATGAATAGTTGGCCGAAACGCCGTGAAACAACAACTAAAAAAGATGAGAATAATAATCCGCAATAAATAAATAAATAAATAAATAAGCAATGAAGCTATCTAATTTATGTATGGAGTTTGTAAATGTTATAAATTCTAGCTTTAATGTTATACGGTAACCTTCCGGAAATCAACAATACTTTGTTTTTCCCAAAGGCTGCATCCTAGTTTTTTTTTTCTTCGATTTTTAACAGCTACAAATCTATTATGAGTGGGCGAGAGTTTGTGCTCAAGGCACACACAATTCTGCACTTGTTTAATGGTACTGCTGTTGATAATAAGGACAAACTGCTGTGTTAATCGGTTGTTTAAATGTCTACTAAAGCTATCAAAAAGTGTGTGTGAGGGGGGGGCGAAGTTGAGAGACGAAATATTCACATAGCAATTTCCGATGTGTCAAAAAAAAAAAAAACAAAAAAAAAACAGAACTCTAGATAGAAACCAGACCAGAGATGTTTGTTCAGTCTGAGATCGAAGAATATCGCATCCGTATTCTATAGGCACCAGTAATTAGATTAAGAATGAACAAATAACGAAACAAGAAATATCAAGAAAAACAAAATTCTTTAAGTAATTGACAAAGGATATTTATTTCCTCAGTTGCACACTGGTCAGCGAAGCGTACGTTCAGCAGCTTGAAATTGCTTGGGTCAATAATTCGGCTTGGATTCTGGTTTTATGGTCAGTACTTCTTCCACTCCTTTCTCTTCCCTCGAGATTTTCGCGATGACCTCAATGTGACAAATTCGGGGTTAATGTCAGTGACCATTTTTGTTAGATTAATAGTGATTCAGTTTATCAAAATGTAAATATGTGCGCACTTGGCTGAGCTCATTATCTTGACCAAAGAAGCGGAAAATAATGGATGCTCTAGTCATGTGTGATTGAAATAAAACGTCTCCAAAGGAAAGTGATGCATGCGTGTGTGCATTTGCGAATGCGTGTGTAGATTTGTACATGTACGTATGCACGTGTGTGTACATTTGGAAATGTATGCATGCACATGCGTAGATTTGTAAATGCGCTCGTAGATTTGTACACACGCGTATACACATGCGTCTGTAAATTTGTATGTTGTGTATGCGTGCAGTTTACGATTATTTCCCCAGTAACGTACCATATATTTACAGATTGATGGGTATTTGATAGAGACTAGTTTACATAAGCTGTCATTTCGAACGTTGTGTACCTTGTTTTCTTAAAGCGCTTTACTGGTTTGTGTCTATCAAAGCAGTTTTATTGCAAAAAAAAAAAAAAAAAAAGTACGAAATGAAGTGAAAAAAAGATATTGGGAATAGAAAAACAAAGTTGTAAAGCTACATAATGAAGAAAATGGAAAAAAGGAAAGGAAAATAACAAAGAGAGGAACAGAGAAAAGAGGGGAGGAAAAAGAAAAAAAATGACACAAAAGAATAAAATGGGGGAAAGATTAAACGTAAAAAGAGGAGGATGAGTGAGAAGAGAGAAAAACGAGAGAGTAAAAGTAGAGCAGAAAGGAGAGAAAGCGGAAATAGATTACTTTTAGATTTTATTATTTAAAAAAAAAATGTTTTACTGGTTTTGCGACTAATTTCCAGACTTGCTTTTATTTTAAGTCACATTTTCTTTAATTGCGCACGCACACACAAATTATATATATACACACACACACACACACACACACACACACACACACACACACACACACACACACACACGCACTACCAAGGCAGTCAGAGTTGCCCGGTCATAAAATACGCATAAATATTATTTTAATAAAGAGAAGATCTTAGACATGCGTATGCCAGTATTATTTTTCTAAACAGTTCTCTTTTTGTAAAAAAAAAAAAAAAAAAAAAAAAAATACTCGAGCTGACATCGAAACCAAAACCTAAAGACCGTGAGTCAAACACGATAACTATTAGACCTGCGTGAGATAACATTTACAAAGTGTTTTCAAACAATCTTATTCTTAACAAAGAAGTTGTCATGTTTCCCTTCCACACATGCGCATTCGTGACTAGTTTGCAAACAAATAAACATCCGATGACCCCCCTCCACATACTAATTTGTACAAATTTAACCTCTTAGTAGCCCATTTTTCCGGATGAAAACCAATTAAAAAGTTTTGCACATTTCTGAATATCCTATATACCAGATTTGAAATCTGTAGATAAAAATTCGTTGAATATATAGGTTGAGAAGTGTCCTCACGCGCACATTCTCACTATATATAGTAAGTTACACAGAATGTTTCGCGTTTTATCCTCATGACGATACGTAAGGCAATTTTATGGGATTGATGTTACTGTTCGTTTAATACACACACACACACATGCGGTGTAAAGCTAGCTAGTTAGCCAATCAGATTCTTGTTATTCTTGCCCCCATCTTTCGCAGCCAATGATCACGCGTTTATAAGGCGAAGGTTAGCTTGCTCTGTGTAGTTCACCTTTTTCTTAGTTCATTTGTGAAGGAAAGGGCCTCTCTATTTGTGTCTTCAAACGTACTACCGAGCTCTTCTCAAGTACTGTTGAGGTATATACTAAAAATAGATGCATAAAACCAAATGTAGAGAGAGAGAGAGAGAGAGAGAGAGAGAGAGAGAGAGAGAGAGAGAGAGAGAGAGAGAGAGAGAGACACACACACACACACATATATATATATAATTGTTTATATATAGATAATCTAGTTGCATGCTATTTTCTGTAAATAAAGATACAGCACTAAACGAACAAAGTTTGAACTAGAAAAACATCTTTATGACTCCAAAATGGTCAACGTGAAACTGTTGATAATTAAGCAAAGGAGACACACACTAATGAACCTTTCCCAGCAGGTCGGAAACAGTATGCGACGAGATAATTAGTTTAATTATTAATAATGATAATAAAGACAACTTGATAAACGGGAGGGAATAGAGTCTGATAAATACCCACCCCCTTCCCT
>NC_136487.1:86528906-86566406 GCF_053919585.1 Euprymna scolopes | reverse complement strand
AGCTAACTAAGCATATTAGTTTCATATAAATTATATTCCTTTGGTAATAAACGTATTTTAAGAAAAGTTTCTGTAATTTATTCTTCAATTAATTACTACGAATATCGAGGAATATATTGCAGATACAGAGGGAAAATAACACAGTAAATTACAAATGAGTAACAGCAGACAGTAATTATAGACTATTTAAAAAGACGTTATGCAAATTAGACAGATAATCGAATAATATATATATACACATTGTATTTCCAAACATTCGTTAAAAGTATATATAACCACATACAAACTGATAACGTGTGGAAATCGCTCCAGACAAGGCGTAAAACCATTTTACGTAAGGAGCTAATAGGAACGAAAGCTGATTATCGTAATGGCAAGAGATGCCTACTCTTGAAAAGACAAAGGCTATAGGTAGGAGAAAAACAGTCAGCGGGAAGAGAATTCCACAAGTCTGCAGTTCTTGGAAATAAAGTATTGAAATAGGAAGCTGTATGGCAATTAGGTATGAAAACAACGAATTTATGGAGACCATTAGATCAACGAGAAACGAGCTGGAACAAAGGAAGCAGGGAATGGCTCAGATAATTCTGGACAACACATGCCATAATAGTATTTATAGAAAAGATTAGTAACATAGACGTATATATTATTTAATTTAATTGAAATGCTTATTGAGATGCGTAATTTGTATTAGTTACCCATTTATTTATTCATTGTGGACTATTACGACAACTATGGAAAGCAGTAATTGCTGAGGATGGAAATAAGAGATTTGGCGTTCCTATCCCGTCGCGGTTAATCACCTGTCGAAGGCCAGAGGAAAAATTGGCCGAAACGTCGTGAAACCACGAGTAGAAGATGAGGATAATAGTTCACAATAAATAAATGGATAAACGTAATATGTTGGAAAATATGTAATTATATACTTCCTGCTTTTGTTCATAGAATACCTTTTCAATATAAAAGCTCGATGATTGCTAATATATAACAACAGAGCATATATAAGTAGACAATATATGTCTACATTCCAATAATCAACATCTTGGAAATATTCTATTTGCAAACATGCATAGATAAAGTTGCCATCTTACCCAGGGTTTCGAGAGGATTCTTCTTCTAAGACTTACCTACAAATAAAAAGGAAACAAAATTAGAACAGTTCGAATCTCTTCAAAATCGTGGAAGGGTGAAAAGATCATAAATATAGAGAAAGACAAATATAAAAAAAAATGTTCCTTTTTATAACCAAAAAAGGTTTCTTTTTCTTTCAATGGTTTCAATAGATTTTTTCTATTTCTAAAATATTAACAGAAAACTATGAAAGAAAAGCGAATTCATTTTGAATACATCATATTTTTATCCTTTGTAAGCACAGATCAATAAATCAATTACCTGACAATGAAACGAATAATACGTATTTATTGTTCAACATGTTTTGCGACTAGCAGGCTTCCCGGTGTTTCCCGGGAATGAATGGAGAAATCATGAACAATATATTAACATTTGTATTTGTTAAATTCCTAGTTTAAAGTTATAAAATAAAACATCGCATTTGTTGTTTACGAAAAAACAAACAAACAAAAAAAAACAAAACAAAAAAACAAACAAAGAAACAAACAAAGAAAGAAACAAAAAAAACACAGGCCTTGTTGCAATATTATTGTAAACTTTTTTTAAAGACAAAATAAATATCATTACGATTTGAATTATTGCAACATTTTACTAAAAAGAAAAGAAAAAAAAGAGCATTGCTTAGATCTTAGTAGAGTCCTTTAAAATAGTATCACTGGATAGTAAAATGGGCAGAGATAGCGGTAGAAGGAGACAGCTGCAAAGGAGGCAGGGGGAAAAAGGAAGAAACTGTAAAAGATACAGAGAAAGAAACCTAAATATAAAGAGAAATAGATGATAGATGGGACAGGATGATAAAGAGGAAAAGGAGGGTAGTGAGTAGTACAGCGAGAAAGAGATGGAAATATAAGGAGGAGGAGGAGGAGGAGGAGAGAGAGAGAGAGAGCGGAAGGGATGGAGAAATAGAAGGAGAGAAGGAGAGGGGGGGGAAAGAGGGGTAGAGGGGAGAGGTAGAAAGGCAGAGGTACAGAGGAGGAGAGGGGGAAAAAGGCGGGTAGAAGAAAAGAGAGACAAACCAATAAATAGCAACAGTTTAAATAAAAGCAAACCACATAATCTTCCTACGTTACAAAATAGACTATAACAAATTGCATATTAATCAAATCCTCAAAAGGGGTCGAAAATTTCCCTATCAATTATAAACACTTGGGACTTTCAAAGCAAAGACGTTTGAGAAATTATTCTCATCGCTACAAAAAAAGAAAAAAAAAAACACGATCAAAATGACACTTCCTTCCTTCACGATAATTAAAAATAATATTTTCTCATATGAATATTAATTCATGTGGTTTCCATCTTTTATAGACGAGGGAAAACAATAAAAATTAAGTTAGAAAATCACTAAAAGTAATCTTCTTCCCAGAAAAGAATCCCGGCGGATCACAGACAGCAAACACTAATAAAATGCAGAAAATAATGTATGCAAGAAAATTTTCATTTGTTTCCGCATTTTTTTTTTTTAGATGAGGATTGATAATTTGTGACAATTGGATTATTAAGACTACAATTCTCATATTGTGTGCTGTATTTATAACGTTTTGGCCAACGTAATGCGGAGCCATGACGCAACGGATATAAGTGCTAAGTCATATTCATTCCTTCTAGGGGTTGAAGGTTCAATCTTCAGTATGGGCGATACTAATAATACAATTACGGATTCAGAATTTACTTTACCCGGTCATGGCTAACGAAATGGAAACAAGCTATCCCAGTCTATTAAACAAAGGATCGAAATTCCGGACAAATTTCAGAGTTCGACACTTGAAGTTCGGAGATTCCATCGGTCGAAACGTTGTGCGGATAACATCAACGAATTGTAGACTAAATAGTCCAATAAAATATTTCTATGTCTAGAATTAGTACGTTGCATTTTCAGGTAGTTTTAAATTTGAATTATACGGTGACTGTCATGAAAATAACGTTTACCGTATAATTTTGTGATATTTATTATATAGCGATATATTAGAGTAGACATTTCCAAGGACCATCTCTATATCAAAATTAAGTACGTACATATGTTTATATATTTGCATGTATAGGATTTAATGCTAAATCAAATATAATTATATATTAATTAAATATAAATCTATTACAATTGAAATAAGTAAAATATCATTTTTCACACACATATATATATATATATATATATATATATATATATATATATATATATAAGCTATTTAATTAAAAACTAAATGTTATGTTTCATAGACGTACTATGGATTCATTGATATTGAGCGACTTTTACCATTTAAAAAGCCGTTAAAACGCCATTCAAACTATCAGTGATTCACGAAATAAAAACAATGTACCGGTAAATCGTACAGGTGATTATGCTTAAGTGTTCCTTTTGGAGAAAATAAGGAGTCAACTATATGTTAATCTGGGTTTTAAATCATAACTAAGTATTGTTCATAATTGTTGATAATGGATGTTATATGGTTTCTTGTTTCAAGGATGTGTGTTCATTTGTGATCGAGCAGTTTACCGATTCATTTTCAACACCTACCAATGTCATATATACATATAACTAATACACACACAAATGTGTGTGTGTATTAGTTATATATCGGCATAACTATGATTCTTTGAGTGCTCAGTATTCAAGAATATTTAAATATATTTTACATAAATCGATATACAGAAGAACCTGAAACTATAATCGTAAAAACATGATTGAAAAACGTTGTTATATTGTAATATATACGAGGGGCGTGCAATAAGTAATGCCCCTGACCCACTTCCAGTCGTCTGATCTAGCTGAAATTTTGCATGTGCAATGATTTATATCTCTAGGGGTTATGTCAAGATGTCAAGATTAGTACAGAGTCTGTGGAAACTATCATTCATGACCATTTGCATATGCATAAAGTGTCTGCCAGATGGATTCTCATGTTGCTCACACCATTCCAGAAGCGAGAACGCGTCAAGTGCTCGAGGATGAATTTGGAGATGTGCCAAGAAGATGAGTCAAAGTTTTCAAAAGACTGATTACACAGGATGAAACCTGGGTCCATCACTATGACCCAGTCAATGCAGTGGAAGCACTTGGACTCACCAGCTCCAAAGAAGGCAAGGGTGTAGCCCTTCGCTGGCAAGGTCATGTTCAGTCTTCTGGGATCAGGACAGAGTAGTGATGACAGATTTACTGGCAAAGGGTACCACAATTACAGGAGCCCAGTATGCTTCACTTTTGAGGAAATTAAGGGAAGCAATCAAAATCAAGAGGCGGATCAAGATCAGCAAAGGTACCCTCCTCCGGCAGGACATGGCTCCGGTCCAAAACTCGTATGTCGCCAGATCAGAATCACGGGTGTGTGGTTATGAAATCTCCCCTATCCTCCCTACTCTCCTGACCTTGCACCCTCTGACTTTCACCTCTTCCCAGCCATGAAGTTGTTTTTGGAAGGAAAGCGTTTCCCAGATGATGCAGCCGATTTCTGAAGTCACGTCGTGGTTGGAGGACCAACCTGGGGTGTTCTACAAAAACGGTCTCCAGAGCTGCAGCTAACAATGAGAAAAATGCATAACTCTGGGTGGTTCCATATGTAGAGAAAGACTAATAACTGTTCCAAGTTTCGTTGTTCTACTTCTATGGAAAGTGGGTCAGGGGCATTACTTATTGCACGCCCCTCGTGTGTATACATATATATGATTCTCATGAACAAAAATGTCCAGTTATCCGCAGATACATGAAAAGTTTTGTTTTATCAGTTATTTTCACATTTAAGAAAGCGATAAAATTGAATGAAACAGTTTTTCACTAGATTTGTTATTAGATTTCCTGTGAGAACTGAGAACTAACAATTATGTCGTTCCCATTGACGCAGATGATTTCACCATAAAACTAGACTTAAAGAAGGTAAAAAAAAAACTAGGAAATATGAAAAAAAAAAAAATGATTCTCAAATAGAATGCCATGAGAAACAATAAATGGATTAATTAAATAAGTATATGTTTAAAGAAAATGGTTGCGTTTTGAAAGATTCTCGTGTTTTGCGTAGGCAAATTTCATATTACATAAAAAAGATTACGTACGGGAATGGAATCAAGAAAAAATACAAAGTGTAACCGAGACTTAGACAGGATTCGAACCTTTGCCGTATTCCAAACAGTATCTAGGTAATCACCACACCTAATGTAAACGGACAGTATATATAGTCCGAATTGCATGTTGTATCTACGTGTATTCCTTTTAATATATGTAAATATGTATGAATAAAAAAATCAATACGAAAAATACATGTTCATATCTTTTCTGTATTTATTTCCTATGTGTTGACGTATAGGAATACAAAAAAGTCTTTTGAAAAAGAAAGCAAAAGGGTTTCTTTCAAAAGCACATAATTTTCGACCGATCCTGCTGCGAACCCTGCTCGCCCTACACTCAGGTTTCCATAATTCACACCGAAGAAGACCGAAGGATCAGTCGAGAATTATGTGCTTTTGAAAGAAACATTCTTGTTTTTTTCAAAAGACTTTGTATTCACACACGTCAACACATAGGAAATAAATACAGAAAAGATATAAACATTTATATATTTTTCGTATTGATTTTATATATATATGTGTGTGTGTGTGTGTGTGTGATTTGGCAAAATAGCTATAGAAGCATCTTTACGAAATTAAAATTTCGAATAAACAAAGAAAATGTCTTGGAAATCATGTTTAAGATGCAAATATGTCATATCTTGATTTCATGAAAAATAAAATACTTTCTCTGATGACGGATGTTTTACTATCCGAAATTGATAAGAAAAAAAAAACCCTATTTTTTTTTTTTACTCTAATGATGTTTAACAAAATATTTGCACCTTAAACGTGGTTTCAAAGGTATTTGTGCGTTTATTCCAAATTATATTAAAAAGAGAAAAATACGTTTATTAACAATTATATATTACAATAGAAAAATGCGAGGTTGAAAAGTAATAGGGTTAAGCTTAAACATGGAAAAGTATAGGACTAGTTGTTAAAACTGGAAAATATTCTATAAGAATATTATATCAGATATTCTAGTAAAAAATACAATAAATTAATAACTTAAAATATTGCAGCAGTAAGAATTGATTATATAATGTTATAATTTGAATTTAAAGATTCTAAATACTCCAATATTTGAATTTATGAATGTATTATATTTTTTTACTAGAATATCTTGTCCTTTTCTTTTCCAGTTTTAACAAGTAGGCATTTACTTTTCCATGTTTTAGCTTAACCATATTACTTTTTCATGCTCGCATGTTTTAATTGTAATCCATGATTTTTCCAGGCTTCCAATAAATTCACTTGTTCTTTGTATAATTTCAGCCTTATTTTCTTGGCTCCATAAACACATATGCAATAATGTACGGCACGTGGTTGCTATAGAAATCAGTCATAAAAAACGTCGCTCACCTCCTCATATATATATTTTTTTACCATTATGAACACCAGAAAAGTCATAATTTTTGTTTTACTGAACGAAGATTGAAAAAATATTTTTCACAATATAAATGAGAAGGTGATCTATAAACTTTAATGATTGTTTGAAATTTGGTCGGAAAATAAGTGAGCGGTGAAGCTTTAAAGCAGTTCTAAATGACTAAAACTGCCATTTAATCATATATTCAAACAGTAGTGTTTGAATGATGAAAATAAACTTAAAAATAAAAACGAGCCAAAACAAGACAACAGACATTACACACGTAAAAGACTCAATATCCTTTGAGCTAGAGCTATAGAATAAGTATTATAAATCACAGTTAATATTGTTATATATGCATTACTATTATATATATATATAAATATGTGTGTGTGTGTGCACGCACGCGACTGCATGTTTACTTATAAAACATTGAGGAGGTAAAATACATTAAATAGACAAGGCAAGAAATAAAGCGAGAAAGTCATGAACCATAAGATTGCTTTTATGCAATGGAGTTCTTCTGCGGAAAGAGAGTGAAAAGCCACAAGCCAATTTGAGATATTTGCGTCCAAATAATAAAAATGATACCGATCAGATGTCTCTTAATGGACGTAAATTGGTATTTTTTTTCTGGTTTTAAACAAAATATGTGAAACTGATTATTTTGTTCTTCACGATATCGAAAAATGATTTGGGAGTGTTAAAGAGAAACTCTAATGGCGGAAGAAACAAGTATGGAGGGTAAATAGAAACGGCGATAAGCAGTGTGTGTGTATAAGAAAAAGCTTTTAGTCATTTATACATGCCCTTAAAAACATACACACTATATATGGATTCCACAATAATATAATGAAAGCCAAAATGCCAATTTATATAGGCGATTCGCTGTCCATTGAAAAGGCCTACTGCTAACAATTCATAAGCATTCTCTCGTTTCTATATTCATAGTGACAGCGATACTACCTTAACACTAACAAGCGGCGTCCAAGTGGCTTGAATCTTAAAATGACTTTATTGCATCTCAGACAAATCATATTTATAAAAGTGAAATTGTCTGTATGCGTGTACATTTCCCTACCAAACTACTATCAATTTTCAGTCTACAGATTCGAGATTTGACATAAGGGATATTGAGATTTGGGAAAATCTTTTTAAATCAGTTTTCGGCCAGAAATTAGCCTTTCAAAGGTCAAAGTTCAACGATTTTACCTTTGAAAACTACCAAACTCCTCCGTCAACTTTGAGTCTAAACACTTGAACGTTTAGATACAGGTTACTTGGACATAGATCAAACTTTAATTTGATTTGAGCCCAAAACAATAAATGTTAAAGAGTCAAAATTAGGGTCAAAGTTTTAAAAAAAATTGACCTCTGCGTTCTATCAAATTACTCCAATAATTATGGTCTAAACATTTGAAATTTTACATAAAATGTATTCAGACATAAGGCAAGCTTTTTAATAGTTTTTTTGCCGAAAATTTGGCTTCTAAGTGGCCAAAGTTGAAAAGATTTGACCTTTGCGGTCTCTAGCAACGTATTCAGCTAATTTTGGGTCTAAACTTTTGAAATTTTACATAAAGTGTCTTTAGACATGCAGCAAGCTATTTACTCAGTTTTTGGATGAAAATTTGGCTGCCAAGAGGTCAAAATTGAAAAAGTTGACCTTTGCAAACTCTACCAAACACCTCCGCCAATTTTTGGTGTAAACACTTGAAATCTTAGATGTAGGTTACCTGGACACGAGTCAAACTTTTTAATATATGTATATGCACATTTGCACATAGTTATGAACAGTACATAGGACCCGAGCAAAGCCGGACTGAACTGCTAGTATATATAAATATCAGATTGTCATCAAATTTTGTACTTTATTTTAGCTGGTACATATTCTGTATTTATTTAAAAGTAATAAGACAAAATGCGACCACAGAGAACCAAGAAAACCGAAACCGCAAAATACTATATTAACCAAGCAGCACTCTCCCAATAGTAGAATCTACATCAAATGGAACCATACCAAAGAGTCCTGAAGGGTCTGGAAGGACCGAGGAGGCATTGCACTAACAAGACCGCCACTGGAAAAGTGCGGAAAGCGTTGGGATCTTGAAGGGTTTTTTGTTATCCAGGACCCATGGAATACCAAATGGCCGTTGCCAGCGAAAGACCAAGAATAAGCGACTGTTGCGATAATGTGAAGTCATACGACCTGATTATCGTTATCGAGAGAGGTGGAAAGCACTGGCAAACCGGGGAGACTTGTTGTCACTCAGACTCCAGGGAACACCATAAGTTATTGCCAGTGAGTGATCGCTGGTGATGGTCTGAGTGAAAACTCCGAGTGAGTTAATCATAATAATTAAGGAAACTCGATATCATTGAAATGAAATTTGTAAGTATTATATTTGGAGTAACTTAAACAGTGGTTTTATATTAAGATATACAAGAACAGCGTTATTAAAAAAAAAAAAAAGAAAAGATTATCACAGTTTGGATACGTTTCCCGGCTTCTAGACTCCAACTATGCAACTAAATCATACCAGGAAAATGTAATTCAAGAAAGATAAAGAGGATCACCAAATGCGATGCGCCGAATACACAAGGGTTGAGACTTCACACAAACAAAATACGGACTTAAGATGGTGATGAATTTCAGAATTTTGTTTTTAAGCATGTAGCGAAGCTTTCTGAGGTAGACAAATAAGTAAAATTAAATATCATTGCTCCATTAGGTGTCATATTAAAAAAAACCCCAAAAAACTATGTCTTATTTGACATGATTTTCTTTTCTCAATAAATCTAAAATGAATTTCCCATGAACATATTTTTTATTCTTAAGTCAAGTGTAAAAATGATTTTGCAGAAAACAAATCAGATTCTAAAATAATATAAAAAAAACGCCCTTTTCTACACGTGTGTATGGGTGAGAGAAATATGAGAATGCCTTCAGAATATTATCCGTTGCACAACATTTGCACAACATTTGCAGTTTTAATTATGTGAATATATGTTTGGATCGGACCACACGTGAAACGTTGCTTGGTGTTGGCCACCCCGGAGTTCGGGACACTTGCAGCATCCTGAATACCGAAAGTTGCTAAAGAATAGGGACTAAGATGTGTATTGTTTGTTTTATGTAGGTGTTTTCTACTATTGTTTTTGTGATCCACACCGAAATTTAAAATTTTAACGTGATTAGCTGTGCGAGGTGTCTTACCCATGTACAATAATCTCTCTTCCACACACACACATATATATTAGTGATGGGTCGATTCCAATATTTTTACTGATTCCGTACTAAATTCCCGATTCTTTATAAATCTCTAAATATTTTACTATAAAATTGGTATTTTGTCCCGATTACTGTAAAAACACATCTTAAATGTGCATGTATTTTCTCAGACCTGTGACGGGGTGATCTAGAGATTTTGGTCTTACTGGAAGTTTAAATCCATAAACATTTATTACTACTGCAATCAGTAGATGTTTTATAAAACAAAATCGACTAAAATAGATAATTTGAAAGAATCGATTTTGGCATCGGAAAATAGATTCAAATTTTCCCGATTCCGGTACCCCAAAAAGCTCAGATTTTTCAGATTCCCGATTAATTGTCCCAACACTAATATATGAACACATTTTTTTGTTTTATAGTCACCCACGCTGATGAGGCGCAGATACGACGAAAAACGTGTACGTCGATAACTATTTTATATATATATACACAGTGTAACCCGGATATAAGAGACCCCTAATATAAGAAAACGGATATAAGAGATTTTCTCTGATCCCAAATTAGAGCCTGTGTTAATGTACAAGGTAATCGAGGTATAAGAGCGATATGGGATAGAGAAGTCTCTTATATCCGAGTTTATATAATAGTGATGAGCCGACGTACACACAATTTTGCTTTTCTCTGTCAGATCTGTAAAAAAATCGTTCCGGACTAATCCATTTCAAGTATTTAGGGAATAGAGAAAATGAACTACAAACACCCCCTCCGAGTTTAAAATGACTTCATAAAGAAATTCCCTACTATTTCAATGTGACGTTTTCTATTTTTTTTTTCTTTGTATACGGATTGATAACTTTCTTTTGTATTTTTTTTAAGAACTTTCCAGTTGGAGACGTTTTTTCTTTTTATTTCTTAACTTTACGAGATTTAGACGCTATTTATGACCACTGGCGAAGCCTAATTTACTTTTTTCACTTACTTTTTAATGGAAGGTATACACTCGCTATATAACTTCATACAATCAGATTTTTATCGCAACTTTTTTTTTTTATATAAGTGTAGATAGCGTTATTTTTTTTTTTGCCTTTTCTTTTAACTGTGGCAGTTGATAGGTGGCCTGGAGTGCATATTAATATGATGTACAGACTTCAAGAGTATGGGAGAGAGATACATTAGTACAGTCGCTTTGATGCTTATGTTTTATGCCAAGAGTATAGAAAATGGGGAGGGGGGGAATGAAATATTCGAACCAAGTTTAATTGCACATGATTCGCTTGAGCAAACATTGTTTTACGAAATGACACACACCCATATCTCTACGTATATATATATATATATATATATATATATATATATATATATTAGTGGCCTGGCAAGTCCACAGGAGAGACAACATGAGCAGCAAAACTAAAGCTGGCCTGCTAAGATACTATATATACAAATGTAGACAAATTGGGGCATATTTTAATGGCTTGAAAATATAGTTTTTTTTTTACTAATTGTCATTAAATTGTAATCATAGAATATATTATCTTCAAAAAGTCTGCAAATTTTCATGTAGTTTCGTCTCATAGAACCAAAGATATGAGCATTTCAATATTCAATTTGGCTACGAGTATATATATATATATATATATATATATATATATATATATATATATATATATATATATTAGTGATGGGACGATTCCATTATTATTCCTGATTCTTTATAAATCTCTAAATATTTAACTATAAAATTGGTATTTTGTCACGATTACTGTAAAAACATCTTAAATGTGCATCTATTTTCTCGAGCGTAAACAAAACACACACACTTTGAGGGGGGGGGTCTATAGATTTTAGTTTTGCTGAAGTTTAAAATCAATAAATACTTATTTTATCATTACTAGCAATTAAAATTTTTCTTAAACCAAAATCAAATTATAAAAAATAATTAAAGGAATCGTTTTGGCTTCGAAAAATAGGCACAGTTTTTTCTGATTCCGATACCCGAGAAAGTTACAACTTTTTGGATTCTGATTAATCGTCCCAACACACACACACACGCACACACACACACACACACACACACACACACACACACACACACACACACACATATATATATATTAGATAGATAGACCGGAAATAGTATTTCGACGAAATAGAGATGAAAATAGAAAAACAAAAGACAAGTCATGTATTCATCATAAAGTTGCCCAAAGCAGAAGTACGTGAAAACCTCCCCACCAGATATTTCGGCAGAAGGGATACAAAGATAAGCTATTCTTTAAATATTGAGCACTTTTGGTGACTATATACCAGTTTAAGCGAACTTCTTTAATGCTGCCTCAGTCTAGAAAAAAAAATTCTCGTTACGGTCTGTTTCAACAAAAACAAACTGAAAATAATCCAGTTTTAAAAATAAACTAGAATTTATTTTAACCGAAATAACCGTTATACAAATAATTAGTTATAACTAGGGCTGTGACAACAGCATATGCTTTTCTTTATTCTGACTCTTGAGTATATATTCGTTAAGATCTTATGTTTTTATATCGACTGATGTGGTTCTCGGTTGATTGACTGTGTCTTACTGTGTCGGATATATACTTGAGAGTCAAAAGAATGAAAAGAATATTCTGTTGTCACAGCCGTAGTTATAACTTAAAATCAAAAACAACAATTAGCCGATAACCATGTTTAAATGTTAAAACTTACAAAAAACCTATGATAAAAAATCCAAATAAGGGAATTGTTTTTTTTTGTTTTATCCGCCGAAATTACAAAACAATTTTGTTTAAATGCAAAAAAACAAAGCAAAAAAAGACTGCCGTTATGTGTACGCGAACGTCAAAACTAAATCTTACGAGGCAACCTCCTAATCCACTGGCACGCGACGTTGATTGCGAAATAACCCTGGAAAATATTTTCTTTAAACCAATTCAAAAAATAATGCTTAACGCATTCTCTTTCTAAACGACTATAAAGACTTTTATAGGAGTCTAGAAAGAGACAATTTTACTGACCCTCCCTTCGATTAAAACTTTATTTCTATACGAAATAACTGACCGTTTTTCTAATTTTCACATATTATGCGACCGACGGGTTGTTCTTCCAGATTGTACCAGTTTCGACCTGGTCTGATGCGGCTGAAAAAGTTTCTAGTAGACATACAAACATACATACATACACACACAAACCGATGTTTGAGATTATATATGAGAGAGAGAGAGAGAGAGAGAGAGAAAGGAAGGAAAGAAAGAAGTGGATTTTGGGCTTACTTTCGACGGCTTCGTAACTTTCGTTTCTGTTATTTTGTCCTTTTGTCCTCACACTATATGAGCGGTGTTTCTACTAAAGGAGGGATGAGTTGCTATTTTATGAGTCGGACTCTATCCATTTAATACATGCTGTTAACATTATAATTTTTTTTTTTTTTTTTTTTTTTTTTACTTTGAAGTTTTAAAGCTCCTTACAATAACTTGCTTTATTTATGGTCTGGAGAGATTTCTTTAATATATTTATATAATTACTAATATGAAAATATACTTTATCAACGTTTACGTTTCATTCCCAGAGGAAACCATAAGCCTATTCGTATGGAAATGCTAATACATTCAGCATGGAAGCTTCCCACCGGACTACAACTTGGATGTGTTCAAGTCCAATGTTAACAAATTCCTAATGAACCGCCCCCTTAAGTAAACACTTCAAATCTCCACACTAACGTAATGTACTTGCAATAACCCTTATCCCTGAGTGGCTTCCGGGCCTTCATAAGTGGTGATCACTGTGTAAAAAAATAAAAATAGAAATAAAAAAATAATTTTTGAGCTACTGCATCTCGTCTTTCCGATACAATGAAACGTGAACATCACACTTTTGTAATATCTCAGAGCTTCTAAACTTATAAAATTGTAACAAAATATGAGGTCAGGTAAAAAACAAAACTCTATATACTTTCCAACTGGGGAAGTAAGATAGAATAGAATCTACGCATAAGTTTATAGATAACACAGTTATGGAGAAAAAATTCACATGCTTTACTTTCGTTCAAATGGGCGAGAGGTTAAATTTCTCATCGGTCTTTTTAATAAAAATGATTGTATTCGAAAGATGTTTTTTGATTACAGAATAAAAGTATATAATTGGGCATAGTTTCCGGTGTTGATAATCGAAAATTAATATTCGGTGTTCATTGAAAGAAAACAACCGTGCCTCATATGTTTATATTGCTTAGATTATATTTTGAATTCAATTAGATTTTAAGTATTTCGTTAAGAGAGTTAACAAAATTTCTTTCACCACTAATCCTAAGTATAAGCATCAATATCGTAAAGCCACACATAATCGCCTAAAAATACGTCATCCTAACAAAAAAAAAAAAAAAAAAAAAATCCAATTAAAAAAGTCTTTTCTTATGTGTTAATAAAAATGATGAAAGCAAATTAACAATCGCCTCGCTCAAATAAAGAGGGGTGGAGAACATACCTAAAATATGATGGGTTATTGCTTTTTTTTTTTTGGTTTTTCTTCTTAATTTAAAAAAATTTTTTTTTAATTAGCACCGCTTGTTAATTTCTGATCTCGATTGCAAATCCGAAGTTACCACCAAGAAGTAGACTCTTTAACCAGTTTTTTTTTTTTTTAACAATTTATAGAAAGGTTGATGTCGGGAATCAAGAACGCAAGAATGTAGGCCCCTGTGACAATAGCTGGCATATCAAAGCTGTGAGGTCGGCACAGGTAAATGAAGTAAATTACTGAGACATCAAATAATGGCGGTAATTACTGATTGCACGAAAACAAAACAAACTCATTCATTTAGAAAACACTCAATTCTGAATTTACAAGGGGCGTTCCAAAGTAATGCCTCCTATTTTTAAATTCCACTCGAATGAATCGGGGGGGGGGTGCAAATTGCATGGTTATGATGACTGAAATTATGCATTCATGACCTGAAAGCTTCATCTCTGTTGCAGATATTTGCAGTCGACGGTGTAAGATTCTAAGTCATAGACGTGCGTCAGTAGCAGAGATGCGTCGTTGAATTCCAGGCAAAAGTGCATTGAGAATAATGCTGACAACGTAGAAAAATAAATCCTGGAGCACAAACAGTTGCTCGTTTTAATGATACCATTCCCGTCTTCGTAGCTCTTCAACATTTTGAGTAAAAAATAGGAAGCTTTATTTTTGGAACGACCCTCGTAACAACTAAATAACAACTCACAAAGTAGTTGTAAAAAAAAAAAAAGAAAAAAAAAGTGAAGCGTCCATTTAGGATCATTTGTAGAAGATCCTCGCCACGAATAGAAAAAGTATCTCGAAAAAGAAAAGAAAAAAGTCGCTAGTCATGCGCAGTGCTCGCACACACACTTAACCTATTTTGCGCCAGGTTAGTTTTCAGATTAGGTTATTAGTCCAAGACTCCACGATCTTGATATCAATTACTTTTGTCGCTGTACAAAATACACAATAAACGCCACCGTGGAGCGCATCAGGGATGACGAAATCTGATTTTATTATCGTGGCAAAAATATAAAGGAAAGTCTTTTTATGTAAATACTTAATGACGTAAATGGATTCCATCGTCATTAGAAAGTAATAAAACGGTTTTACTACAACCTGCATTGTGTGTGTGTGTGTGTGCATTGTGTGTGTGTGTGTGTGTGTGTGTGTTGGTCTTTTACAAAAGATGCCACATTAAAAGATGCCAAAAATTTTAGCAAGGTTTTGTTTGTCTATTACACAGCAAATCAAACCTTTTTGGATTATTTAATGTCGAACAATTACCCTTACGATAAAGATGTTACGTGTGTTGGCTATCACCCAAGAAACATTGCACCTGTCCCATGACAACGTACGGCGCGATTTTTAACGTTTGACCCGGTTAAAAGTTGTTTTGTTGAAGAGCCTTTACTCTCGAACTTCATAACGTTTTCATCCCCAGACGAAATTGACTCTTTCTTTCTGATTTCATGACATAGTTATGATCAACTCGCGAAACTCTGGACTCAAACACTAGAATTATGAATACATAGTATAAAAACAAACTGTTTATATCTTGATACTTAAATACTCTTTCTTTCTCTTTCTCTCTCTCTGTCACACACACACACACACACACACACACACACACACACACACACACACACACACACACACACACACACACACACACACACACACACACACTGTTGAACCCCTGAGAAAACAATTATCATCGAAACGTAGATTAATTCAGGTAGTTTTTATTCTGATGTTTATATATAATTGCACTTATAAAATATATACAAATGTATTGAGCACTTTAAAAAATATATTGATTGTTTAAATTTAATACACTTGAACTTTTAATGAACCCTGTCACGAGTAGTGACTGTACGAATTTGCGTGCAACGGAGCAAAAAACTATCACTTAGGTTAACGAATGAGAACATAGTGGCAACGTTACCACGTTGCTACTATCGCTAATAATAACAACAACAACATTAACTGATATATGTTGAACATTAGTGATACAAAGAACAAGAAATTCTGCTAATATATATAAAAAGAGATACACTGAAATCAGTTCATATCAAAGTTAACACGTAGTCCTAAAATCAGGATATAGCCGTATCTTCTCCACTGTGATACTTTGACCAGGTTGGGTCGTATTTCCCATCTCCCCTCCCCTTTCGCTCCCCATTCCCTTTCTTTACCACACCTCTTGCTCTTAACCCCAACTACTCGCATTCACAAACTATACACCCCCTCTTTCTTCCAGGGTTTAAATCACACCCAGTTATCTTTTTTTTTTTTATATAAAAAAACTAATGAATCTTGATTTTCGTTTCAGTGTTGCTTCTTTTTTTCGTCCTGATGAGGTGGGTCTCTCTAAATTGAGATTCCACTGAAACATGTATGCATATTTGTAACTAATAATGCTAATATATAATAAACGAACTAATATATACGTGTGTGTGAGGGTGCGTGCGGAGGTGAGGAGTGCAGATTTGTGTGGGTGTGCATCCCAGATAAGATGTACCCAAGACCATGATTCGACAATAACATGTCTGTATGCGCCTGTGACGTGTGTTATGAATGTCTATTCTCTGTGGAATCAACCAAAGGCGCCGTACATACAGATGCCATTTTGATAAACGTTGCAAATCTTCCAAAATAAGATTCAGACCTCTGGGAAAACTAAAGATGGTTTGGCTTAACATAAAGGAACACACCATCAAAACTAAAGAAAACCAAAAGTCACTAACAAATAGGTGTTGTTTACTATATTTTTTTAGAGAAAAATTTCCCAGACTGCAAGCTGCAAAATAGAAGGATTAGATTTCAAAACGTGAAAAAAAAAATGCAAATTGATATATATATATATATATATATATATATATATATATATTCAACAAAGCTGACGAATCATAAACGACGAAATACGTCTCCATGGATAATAAAAATACTAAAATATATATGTCGCCCTTCATCTGATGAAGGGAAATTATTCTCAACTAGCATTAAGGTCGCTTCCGTATTAATAATTGGATTCGTTCAAAAGTACTGCAAACAAAATAAATAAATATCACACACACACACACACATATATATATATATAAGGTTGGTGCAAAAATAATATCGACTTTCAACTTCATGTAAAATTGTAATATTGACTTTCAACTTCATGTAAAAAAAAAAAAAAAAACGACATGATTTTTGCACCAAACTATATATCTATAAAAGTGAAATTGTCTGTGTGGCTGTCTGTGTCTACATTACTCTGCCAATTTTCAGTCTACAGACTCGAGATTTGACATAAGGAGTATTGATATCTTGAAAAGTCTTAATCGGTTTTCGGACAGAAATTTAGCTGTCAAGGGGTAAGAGTTCAACGATTTAACCATTGAAAACTTTACCAAACTCCTCCGCCAATTTTTGGTCTAAACATTTGAAATTTTAGATGTAGGTTACTTGGACATGGATCAAGCTTTAATTTGAACTAAAAAAAACAAACAAACAAATGTTAAGGGGTTAAAATTGGGGTCAACGTTTAAAAAAAAATGACTTCTGCGGTCTCTACCAAATTACTTAGTCAATTTTTGGTCTAAACATTTGAACATTTTAAACATTTGAAGTGTATTCAGACATAGGGTAAGCTTTTTAATCGGTTTTTGGCCGAAAATTTGGCTGTCAAGGGGTCAAAGTTCAAAAGATTTGACCTATGCGGTCTCTAGCAAACTGTTCAGCCAATTTTTAGTCTAAACATTTGAAATTTTACATAAAGAGTATTCAGACATTCTGCAAGCTTTTTAAACAGTTTTTGGGCGAAAATTGAGCTGCCAAGAGTTCAAAGTTGAAAGATTTGACCTTTGCAGACTCTACCAAACTCCTCCGGCAATTTTGGGCCTAAATACTTTAAATTTTAGATGTAGGTTACCTGAACACAAGTCAAAGTTTTAATATATATATGCACATAAAGCTATGAACAATACATAGGGCCCGAGCGAAGCCAGATTGAACTATTAGTAATTATATATATATATATATATATATATATATATATATATATATATATATATATATATATCTGTTGTATATGTGTATACGTATACTTATTACGAACAAACGTTACTGTCAGGGCGTTCTGACCAACTATAACTAAATGATATTGGTTATTTCCTCCCTCTCTTAGGAATTGAACATTCACTAGATTAACAGCAGAAAGTGGAATCCCTAGGTTTGCTGCGATTTGATGTTGATTAAAAAGATTCAGTGTGCTTACAAATGTATAGTCTCTTAGTGTGAGGCCCAGCATTATAAATTTGGAGCAAGGCCCATATGCCCCAACACCGGCACTCTTGGCAACCTGCAAGCTTCTACAAAAAATTGTATCGCTAACAGAAGACGCTTTTCTTCGGTTCCCCGAGTCTATAACGCCCGAGATAGATATAGATAGATAGATAGATAGATAGATAGATAGAGATGTGGTAGATTTATTTGTTTTTATTCATGATAAAAAATTTAAATATAAGTCAATCATTTTAGAACACCTTCACAATATGTGCTTGAAAACATTACTTAACAAAGAAGTCAAAGCGAATGAGAAATATTTGCAATAAATTTATTAATGTTGAGTACATCCAGATTCTGAAGGAGAACAAAAATCTTGTTAGAAGATCGCTAAAAAGTTCTTGAACCCTTTAATAGTAAAACACACACACACACACACACACACACACACACACACACACACACACTAAAAAAATATATCATCGTATGCAGAACTAAATGAGTGTACTATTAAAAAAAAAAAAGTCCACAAAAGATGGGCGCCATTTTACCAAATGCATCTTAACCGGTAAAGAAGGGGGACGAACTAAACGAAAGAGGGTCGTGCAACTTTTGTGTGGCTTTTGAGAATGCATTCACGTGGAAAATGATTGCAGTTGTGGCTCTTATCAAAGGATCCACATCTCAAGTGGGGGTTTTGTAGCATCTACTTTGTTAAGATGTTAGACAAGAAAAATAAGTTAGATGAAAACGAGGGAGGATACGCTTTGAGGACGATTTACTTTTAGAAGACATGTCGGTTATTATTCTGTCGTGTGCGTAAGTGGATGAGAGAGAGATAGATAGATAGAGAGAAAGACAGAGAGAGGGGGGGTTGTTGGGTCTGTGAGAGGGGGTTGTGTGTGAGAGATAGTGAGATGACGAAAAAAAATAGAAAGGGATAAGAAATAACGAAAGGCAATATAAAGATAAATGTTGCAAATTACAAAACTTAAACAATTATAGAAAATAATATTTATTAAAGATAATCTTTTTCTAAAAAAGTGTCAGGAAGAAAAAGTTATAGGTTAAAACAATATTAATCTCAAATTTTTGTTTTCTCCCATGTCCCCCGACACAAATGAAATTTTATTAATATTGTTATTTTTTTGTATTTTTAAAAATATTTTTTTATATAAATAAAACATGCTTTAAAATTGGGTGTAAGTAGAAACAACCCCCACCACACACAAATACAAATTTAAAAGATTAACCATGATAAAAGATGCTGGCCGAGAGAGTAATCTTCTAAAATTCCCAACAGAGACAAGATAAACCAATCAACCTCACCCCCCTTCTTTTTGAGTTGGACTTGCGCCTAAATTTTTTGTTCATTTTCCGAATTGTATTTTTTTTCCTGTGAATAAAAAATTTAATATCTTAAATATAAACACGATAGAAAAATATACCGGAAAAAAAAGTACACAAAATATTTCAAACAACTATCAAATCGTTACAATCCAAGCTTTTTTTTTCTTCTTGATTTTATTTTCTGTCAATCCAAACGGCGGATTAATTAAACTTGAAAAAGGCTGATGATCTCTGAAGTGTTAGAAAACCTGCAGTGACTTCCCATCTACATGAGAAAATGTCAAGTCTATAGACAGAAATGTCCCTTTTGACTTTATCCCTTTTTACTCTCCCCACCTTTTACGAAGGATTTCATGTCCTACCCTCCCCACCTCCCTCAAGGAAAGTTACTTTTTTTTTTTAATTAAAAAAGGTTATTCTCACTTTCACTGCCAACCCATTTTGATTAGTTTTACCTCCAAGTTATCTTCAACTCCTTTTCTCTCACCTTACAATTCTCATTCTGGTACTTATGCACTTATTGAATCGTGCTGAAATAATATTTAGAAAGCTATTCTTAACATGGGGGAGAGGAGGGTGTTTTGCAACTATTCTGTACTTTATCCTAACAATTTGATAAAAAAGATATCTTAAAATTTAGATCAAATTTGAAAATACTATTTAAAAATAGTGCGGTTTAATAAGTTCATAAGCGGCCTCATTCATTTTCTTTGCTTTTTTTCTCATTTCCTTTTATATTCTCAATCTACGTCCTTCTAATTCTCTCGTTAAGGGTTTCTTTCCAATTTCTATTATTATAAGATATTATCTGCAAAATGGCTTTATTTATTGGTTGGGTGGATTTTATTAAATACATTTTATACTATTTTCAATATATGCATTGCAATGTTAGGTTAAGTTTAAAGAAAGCAAGAAAAAGGAATAACAAAAAATGTTTAATTATGTTTAGCATTCTAATTCATGAAAACTTATCTATATATTAATACGATAGCGTTTGTGTTATTTTCTGTGTAACGCTTACACCCGGGTCGTTTGTTATCTACTTCCATTTTTTTGTAATAAATAATTTTACCAAGAATTCTTCATAAGTTTTGGTTTCGGTTATAGCTAAAGGAACTATATATATATATATATATATATATATATATATATATATATATATCATAAGTTTTTATTTCAGTTTCGATTCAAGCTAATGCACCCAAGTGATATGGATATATTTTTATTTTTGAAATCGATAGAACATTAACTCTATAATAATATATACGAAATCTGCAAGAATTAAATATCATATTTAAGTGTACTTTACGACCTGGCTACGCCGGGTGTCCCTGCTAGCTTAGATAAATACTTTTACAGTTTTAACAAAAGAGCTACAATAATATCAGAGCGCCTACATTTACACTAAACATCTACAGAATGCCAACATCAATATATTACATATGAATGAGCCCCTTGTGGAATTTCCACAGGTCCCGTTAGTTGTTTAATAATATTTAATCTAACTATATTTCTTTTAACCATTCAGTAAATTTTCTTTTAATAAAATATCATTTTTACATGAAATCAGTTTTCGCTTTTTTTTTAATTTTAGAAAAAAACCAAATAATGTTATAAAATGATATTAAATGACTCGATTCAGTTTTTCTTTTCTGTTCTGAGACTTTCAACGAAGACTATTGGTGTTTTTTTTGTTCTAAGTTTTTCTAAAACCAAGCACATACACACTTCTATTGAAAAACATTGTCTCACACCGAAAGTCTCAAAAAAGAAAAGTACGTGACCAAACTATTATTTAATTTTTTTTATTTACCCTTAACAAATAATTCGTGGTTTAAAAAAGGTAAATAAGATTTTGGTCGATTGGTAATCGCCACAAACGAGGTCGTCTAATATAACAAAGATGGCATCCACGTTGAATGAAATTGAAGTTATTTGTTGGGAATATGATATATATATATATATATATATATATATATATGATAAATAAATACATTAAAACATGTTCAATAATTATTTGATTGGATTAATATTTTTATTAACAAACAAGCTTTATTCATGCCATTACGACTCGTCAGTTTAGTTGCATACGGCTGACCCGCCGACCACACGATTCGAATATCGGTCACAATTAGCAAGATCCAACGTCTTAATTGATACAGCCACCGAGTAACTAGCAAAAAAAGGAAAGGAAAAAAAAGGAAAGGAAAAAAAAGGAAAGGAAAAAAAAGGAAAGGAAAAAAAAGGAAAGGAAAAAAAAGGAAAGGAAAAAAAAGGAAAGGAAAAAAAAGGAAAGGAAAAAAAGGAAAGGAAAAAAAGGAAAGGAAAAAAAGGAAAGGAAAAAAGGAAAGGAAAAAAAGAAAAGGAAAAAAAGAAAAGGAAATAAAGAAAAGGAAATAAAGAAAAGGAAAAAAAGAAAAGGAAAAAAGAAAAGGAAAAAAAGAAAAGGAAAAAAAGAAAAGGAAAAAAAGAAAAGGAAAAAAAAGGAAAAAAAAGAAAAGGAAAAAAAGAAAAGGAAAAAAAGAAAAGGAAAAAAAGAAAAGGAAAAAAAGAAAAGGAAAAGGAAAAAAGGAAAAGGAAAAAAAGGAAAAGGAAAAAAAGGAAAAGGAAAAAAAGGAAAAGGAAAAAAAGAAAAGGAAAAAAAGAAAAGGAAAAAAAGAAAAGGAAAAAAAGAAAAGGAAAAAAAGAAAAGAAAAAAAAGAAAAGAAAAAAGAAAAGAAAAAAGAAAAGAAAAAAGAAAAGAAAAAAGAAAAGAAAAAAGAAAAAGAAAAAGAAAAAAGGAAAGAAAAAGAAAAAAAAAGAAAAAAAGAAAAAAGGAAAAAGAAAAAGAAAAGATATACCGTATTTATCATTATGTTATATAAGGTTACTTAAGAGCATTTAATTCCAGGGGAAATAAGTTGGCATTATAGCTTGATAGAAACTTTAGTCCTTTTCAAGATGCTCGCTCGTTAAATAACTAAATATAGTTAGAAATATTATGAATATCATTATAAAGATGTTAGTTCCACTTTATAGCCTCTTTCTAGTGTTCGTATGTTGTTGCAGATGACAGCATGCCCCTTTTCTTGTTTCTGTTTATCACGCAATTCAACACAACGAAGATGTATTTAACATGCGCCGCAAAGCTAGAACATACAGAAAGGTTTAAAAAAGGCAATTTTAAAAGAAAGCGTGTTGTAATAATCAAGTACCAAAACTTGAAAATTTCACACCACAGATTAAAAAATTACACCGAGTTTCATGTTCGCAAGAAAAAACAACCAGACGCTGCTTCCGCTATGATTTCGTACAGCGATTATCTCTTCATAGACACGTTACCCGGTGTAGCATTCAGACACGTGGGTCGACTCACATCAGATCTGCTATAACGTTTACATTTATATTGAGCACTTTACAAAATTTACATTGTGACTGGCATTTTCGCGCCTTATTCTCTCCAGACATTGAAGAATGCATGGCAAGAAACTATACTTTTAAACATAGAATTGCATACGTTCTATCAACGATGCTGAGCATTATTCCTATTAATGTAGCAACATAGAATCAACTTATATATATATATATATATATATTTGTGTGTTTTTTTTACAAAGGAGTCACCATTTATCTAGACCCAGAGGCCACTCGAGGATAAGGGTTAAAAGTGTACAGTGGTCAAAAGGACAATATCATAGTAATCGTTAAAAGTGTAAATTTGGTAAATTGGATTTACTTATGAACGGCTCATGAAGAACTTGTTTATATTGGACTTGAAGACGGCCATATTGTCGTCAGCTGGAAAGCAGGTGAACGGAAGAGAGTTCCACAGGTCAGCTGTGCAGTTCTTAAAAAGATACTTTATTCATGGAATCTACTTTTAGGTTTTGGCACAGATGCATCTAAGTTACTAATTATGGTAGTGCATTGATTATTCCCGAAAGAGACATTAAGAATTCACCGCTTCTATCTTAAAGGTAATTTTAAAAATTTATTTTGTATAATGTACGTTGCTTGCCTATTATAACTTATCTCAATTTTTTTTTTTACATCAGATTCTATTTAACCCATAGTTGAGACCCTAACAAGTACTACCACTCCGGGTCAGAGTGAACCTGAGAGCAATGGCAATTAAAGGGTAGCTCCACACTCCCCAAAGCCCACAAGCTGGAGCCTCGCCATCGGATATAGTTTAAGGTCATATCTAAGACCGAAGAGGTTCTGCACTTCTTTAATCTTTAAACCGTTAAATTTATGAATTTTGCATTCCATATCAACAATGCTTACTATAAACAGTAGACTTTCTATTACGTAATTATTTTAATGTAACAAATTAAAAATCTGAAGTCTATTCAAGTAGAACACATTTTTAGTGTGTTATTTGTTTGTTTCTGCGAATTATCAAAGCTTTGCATGTACCACCAGTCGCTTGTGGACCACCAATAGTCTGAACCACTGGTTAGCGAATACCGATTTAGAACAGTACGAAATATAAATACGTTTAAAAAGAAATTATGTAAAATAGTCCGTAAATATTTAGGGATTTATTTCATGGTTACAGACGTGGTTTGTAAATTGTTGAACGGAGAGAAGTCATATTTTCTAAATAAGTTTTTTTTTTGTTGTGGCGAGTAGTTATTAGGATATCAATTTTTAAGAACAATATCGTTTGGTGAAATAAATTTGATCCGTAAAAAAGCTTTCGCCGGTTTCAAACTAATATTCATTAACGTATTATGCGTGTGTGCTTGAAAGGAAGAAACCTTTGAGAAACGAAACGTGATCCTCGATTTCTTTTTTGTTTATAAAGAAGGGGGGGGGGAGAAAGCTTTCATAGTTCTTCTGCATCTCAGTGGCTGACTTACAATTATTGATCAACTCATCTTACCAAGTTGGGATCAAATTATCAAATGAAAGGAATCTTTGGAATCGGTATCAAATTTCTTTGGACTTCGAGGCTTTCGGCTTCAATGCATTCAACGCCATGCCAACAAATGTAGGTTTGAAATATCAAAAAAGGTAAGATATTCAGTTACATCTGGTTCTTGTTTTTTTATTTTCGACTATTTAACAAATTTTCGCGGTTACATCAGCTATTAAATTCAACGATATTGTGCGAGTAGTCAAGGTTTCAGTTCTATTTCTAAGTTCATTTTAAGCATTTATATTCGACATTACAATTTCCTTAATATTAATTACGTCGACAGATGGCTACCGTCAGATCACAGAAGTTAAGCGACGTTGAGCCTGGTCAGTACTAAAATGGGTGACCATTTGGGAATTCCAGGTGTTGTATGTACTCTCCATTTATCTCAGCATTGTTTCCAGTTGTCATGAACTCCTTGCCATTGTAATTAGGTTTTGTTTTACGTCATATCAACCCTTTTTAGGTTATTTAATGTCGAATCCAGTTATTTTGGAAACAATTTTTATACTTCAAGTTCTTTATATCTTTAAATATTTATTTGCAGACTTTGGTTTAGTTTGGTTGTTTTACAGCATATCAACCCTTTTCGGGCCATTTAATGCCCGAATCCATTTATTTTGGAAATTCATGTTGCATCCAGTAATTTTGTAGAAGGTTTTTTATTCTATAAGCTCTTTGTATCTTCAATCGTTAGTTTGCAGTGTTTAGTTTGGTTGTTTTATAGTGGATTTTATCATTTTTGTTCCCTGCCCTGCAGGACATGAATAAGTTTTGCAATGGGAGAGGGAAAAGGGTTAGAGTATTAATGTTTGGTACATTTTAAGTTAGGAAACCAGTCAGGAAATGTGGGAGATAGGAAGAGAAAAGAAAAATGGGAAGAAGGAAAAAGAGGAAAAGGTGGGTTGTTGTTTTTGTTTTTGGTTTTGCAGAACATAAGTTTTGCAAAAGGAAGTAGAAAAACAAACAAACATCAATGTTAGGTGCATTGCGTCTCAGGAAGCCAATATCTTCAGACAGCCTGAACTAGTAGCACCAGTCATTGTAATCTGGAGTATCAGCTCAAGAGAGGTGTGATTAGTTATTGCGCAACCCTTGCTTCACAACAATTACATGTGCAACCACGCTTACAGAAGGCATCTCGAAACTTAACGGAGGCCATAGTGATACAAAGTGATTGTGTTTCGGAATTTTTGAGATGAGAATCGATAATTTATATTATTTGAATTATTCAGAATATTGTTCTCGCCACGTTTCGGCCGATGCAACCTCTGAACTTATTCAGATGCGTCTTGTCGAACTCTGCAATCTTCTCTCGAAATTTGGAATCTGTATGGAATTTCGAACGGAGCTCTTTATTTAATCCACGGGAAGGGTGAATTACCTTCACTGTATGCTTGACTGGTCCACCAAATTTCAGTTCGGTTGTCTCTGTTTTATTGTTGCTCAATAATATGCTGCAAATATTCATCTGTGATGTCCTTTTTCGTTTTAGGAATGGTCCGGGGAATTGTTTTTATGGATATTATCTTTGGAATGACTCCACAAATAAAATATGGGGATGGTTTAGAGTCTTGTGACTGTAAAGTTCATCCAGAATAACTGCTGAGGCGATCATCAAAGTGCCCTTGCATATCATAAGAGTTATCTAATGAATCTACCATTGTGTGAAACCTTTAGTAATGACCGGTAAAATGGTTGCCTGTTTGTGTGTGTATATATATATATATATATATTAGTGATGAGATGATTCCAATATTTTTCCCGATTCAATTACCGATTCCGAGTCTTTATAAATCTCTTAATATTTATCTATAAAATGGTTATTTTATTCCGATTATCATAAAAACATGTTAAATAATAAAAAAAGATAATTAAAGGAATCGTTTTTGAATCGGAAAATAGGCGCATTTTTTTCGATTACGATTAATCGTCCCAACACTTATATATGTATGTATATATGTTATGAAAATATATTTTTATAACTCACTACCTAGCTAAAACATAACGAGGGCTATTAAAGTTATTACTGAAAATTGATACATAATATGTCTCCTCATAAGATTTTAGGTGAATATAGGAAATGATTATACATAAGAAACAAATCGTGTCTGGTTAAAGAAGGTGGGATTTTCTCTTTTCGTTATTTTCTTAATTGATTTCTCGTCCAAACTACAGACCAAAATAATCAAACCCCTTAAATAGCGACAATGTAGCAAACAACAATATTAAACACTTCTGAAAACAATCGCAAAAATCTGAAACGATTAAAACAGACGAAAAAAAAAAAAAAACCTCTCTGATCTACACCCCACAAAATAACACCAGAGACACGGAAACTAGCTCGCCGAGTAGAGATGTCGATTAAAAAAAAAATAACGACATAAAATTCTGTCGTCTTTAATTAGAATGCATTGATTGTTACGCTGCAAAGATTTATCTTTTTAAATATTACCTTGATTTAGACGTCCCTTAATCTACACTATAAACACGGTATCTAACTTTCTCAGGTTACAATTAAAAACAAAGCCTTAAACCAAGATCAAAACTTATCAAGAAATCCAACGGTTGTTTTAGTTTTGTTACGATGACATCTCGGGGTGAGACGTTTCACCTTATATGGTAATTATATTAAAAAAAAAAAAATCTGAAAAAAAAAAAATAAATAAAAATAAAAATAAATAGAAATTAAGAAATAATTATTCAATGGGGTTCAGGGTTGGAAACAAGGGTACTCATCCCAATGGCGCCTGTTTGCATATAATCATCGTTATAGTAGACCATAAACCGTGTATCTAAAAACTGGTAATAAGTAACTGCTCAGCTTTCACGTGCATTGGGAAATACAAAAAGTGAAACGTTGGTGTGGTGGAGGTGATGTTTGCTTGGAATCTCATTAAAAAGTGAAACCACACAGATTTCGTTTTTTGAATGTATATATGAAAATATCACTGATAAATAAGGGATTAGATTTCAGAAAATCAAGGCCGTATCTTAGGCTGTAAACAGAAGTGAAATATCACTGACCCCCAGATTCAGAAAGTTGGAAACCAGATCGGATCATATAGACTTTAAAGATGATAGGATTACGGGCAATTAAATTCTCCCATGTATGTGTGCGCGTGTGCGTGCGCGTGTGCGTGTGCGCGTGTGTGTCATGCCTCAAAATAATGTATACATCATCTGAATCGCTATAATTTGCTGATTTTTACTTGATTTTACTTGATTTTTACTTTCAATCTTGTTTGAAAGTAAGAATACATAATTATTGATACTCACAGTAAACTCTACACAAATATGGAAAATTACCTTTTGAAAGCGTGAAGGCTATCGAGGTAATTTCGGGATATTCATAAAATGAACGCTAACCTTAACCTGTTCTGTTCAATACATTTTTTTCATAGCGTGAAAAAAAAAAAAAAAAAAAATGGATCCATAAGCGTCTTGCAACGTTTAATCTGGTATTTGAGCAAATTTTGGAACACTATTGAACTTATGAATTCTGGAATATGTATTGTAGGCAAACTAGTGAATAACGTAGGCATATTATTTCTTGTAAAATTTATTATTTAGAGTAGTACCACCGCAACTATATATCTCAAAAGAAAAAAAAATAATGCTATATTTGTGGCTTATTCAGATTTTGGGATATATACTTTACTAATATATCTCATAAATAATTATTTTAGTACCTATAGATACTCGTGTTTCATCCTTCCGTGATCATCAATGCAGGAAGCTATGATTGCCGCTGGTGGTGGGATTCAAACCCCACAACGAAGCCATGCCTGTTTCAACAGACAGTGCTCAACTGTTAAGAAAATTACTTCTTAAAAGGAGCGAGTAATGGCAACCTTGTTACTTTCGCTTCCCTTATTTTGTTCTCACATTTCACGAATGGAATTTCTGACAAATTTGCTGTTTTCTGAGACGAAATCTATGTATTAAACACTTGTCGTTGACTAATTTTTGCCTTTGAAGTATTTTTCTTACTCCTTGCATCAGGAGGGTTCGTGCCTTGTCTGGAGCGATTTCCAACACATACATATATAGGTTAATATTTTAAAAACCTAATTTTCCACGGGAGTGTGTACGAGTAATTTATATATATATATATATATATATATATATATATATATATATATATACACACACACACACACACAAATCTAGGCCATAGCCCGATTATTAGTTGTTTACGTAGATATATGGTGTTTGGTTTCGAATGAAAAGTCCTTTTGTGAATCAACTACCGTTGACAGAACTTATTACTATTACTGCTATTGCTTACAGTTTAAAGCTAGACTTGTTAGCAACTTCTATGTATGCTGATATATAACAGATTTTTTTGTTGTTGTTCACCTACAACTATTGCCAGATGTTACTAGTATTGACTCATACTATAAATAGTCACAAGGAAAGAAAGAAAACTTCCTCACATTGACAAACATCGAACCTGTCATAGTAATGACCAAACTCATAATAGATGACCAGGTAGAACTAATGCACCGTTTCAGCGACACAATGCATTAGAATACCCTAAAATAGGTTATGTTTATCAAGCTTTCAAACAGACGCTATACTCCTAGGCGCTACCGAGGCGAAATGTAAAACAAAACAAACAAAAACAAAAAAAATGGCTGGGATACGATCAGTTATTTTTTGTAGTTAGATCAGCCAAAATCAAGTAGTTATACTTATCCGCCGTTGTCCGAGATGAAATGAAGTTATTTTAGGTTTTACTCTTTAGCTGTTCTTTATGCTCTTCGCGTTGGGATCAAAGTGTAGTATATGTGCATATTTATGAATAATATTTTTTTTTTAATCATTTGAGGATATCTTAAGTAGCACGACCCCGAGTGTAAATGTGGTATTATGGTGATTGAGATGATTCTAGTTAAGAGTAAGATAGACATTTGTTATTTGTGACCAAGGATACTAAACGACACTCATTTCGTATCCTCCATTTATATGGCCTTGTGCCTGATTTGTTAGAAACGTAATATTTTTTTTTATATCTTCTGCAAATAAATATTTCAAAGTGTAGTATCTGTTCTGTCCTCTGCCAAAAGATAAGAAATACTTGACTGGGTCGATTTTGATTTATATCTCATCCAGATTATCCATATAAAAAGATGACCTTGTGTCCAACTTTGCCTCTCTGGCGAGGCAAATAAAAATCGGTAACTAACCACATTCTTCAATTAAAAAAAATAATCGGTAAATATCGTTCTTAGCTAAGAAGTTCTTTAATGAAATTAGCTTATAAAAATCAGTTGTCTGCTTTTTATTTTCAGATACAAAAGACACGTGTATCAATAATACTAGCTAAATTATAAATTCTCAAGTTGCATATTTTTGCTAGTATATATGACGAACGAACAATACTGCTCGCTTTAGAAGAAAGGGACGATGCCCGGTGGTAGTATGACGATAGAGCATAAACTACACTACCTCTCCCACCCAAAGTAAAAGGTAATATTTTGGAAGGTAGTCTGATGAGAACAGAACTGCATCACCATTTTACAATGCAGGAGGGAATGCCTGGGAGGATGGTATCAAAACAGGACTACGTCCAGCAAATAAAACAAAGATAGTGCACGTGTTTTTTTAGTGTTTTTGTTACAAGTACTTTAACGGAAGGCATTAGTCATTTCTGCATACTCCATTTATACCGGCTCAACATAAATACTCTCGATAAACCTGACATGCAGCAAAATCCCACCCCTTTCTCTACAGATGTCCCGAGATGCAAAAGAACTTTCTATTCTAGTAGCTTTTTTTTTTTCCTTCGGCCGCTTGCTATTGGAATTTCCGCCTTGCTCAGTGTTAGATCAACTGCACCAACATGTCGAAATTTGAACGTAATGTACAAAAGCGCATCGCAATAAAAATCACTTAGGATGCTCCGTATAAATGTAACCCCTGATCACAGTAACCACTCACGTCTCAGTGTGAATATGCTTTATTTGAAATGAATAAAAGTGAAAAGAAATATTCCTAAAATCATGTTGCAAATTAGACATCCTAGTTATTTTCCGACATCATTTATTTAATTAATTTCCGCGTAAATACTGATGTGTATTTATTTGTGTATAAATACAGGATGAGTCACGGGAAATGGATGTTTTTAAGGAAAACAAAACTTTGCGAATATTTCAACAAAATTTTATAAAGGTTTAAAGACTACCTTCCTCACTCTCTATCCCTTAACTCAAGGAGAACAAGGAGCGTTCTAAAAAACATCCGTTTCCCATGACTCACCCTGTATATACATCTCCATCTAGTCACACGCAAGTTAACGATTAAAAATGCGTTTTTGATAACTTCCATATCGAAACCATTACAAGTGGTGAGGGGTAAGAGCGAAAGCAAATAGTAAACAACCTACACCGTCTGAAATATATTAAACAATGAATGCGCCATTCTAAATAACAAGTTAATGATTTTTTTTTAAACAAATAAAATAATTTTTTTTTTACAAAAACTGAGTATGTTATTTTTTTTAATTTAACAGCAACTCATCATTCATCGTTGAATTAACGACTTTTAAAATAGGTTTTCGAGTATGCTGAAAACGAATATTACATTTAAATTTGGGTCAGACAAGTATTTTTTCTGGATATTAAGATCATTATCCAATGTTTTCACTGGCAGTCATATTTCTTCCCAATTGACCATGTACTAATACGCATGCGTATTACAAAACGCATCTCCTCCCGTAGTAAGAATGGCAACAGTCACTAACATTCATTAAGTAATAATACATTAAAAAATGTCTTAATATTTAGAAAACTAAATGTCTGCGCCAAATGTGAATGTAATATTCGTTTCAGCAGACCCAAAAACCTTTAAAAGTCGTTATTTTTAAGGCAAGTGTTGACGTTAAAGTAAAAAATTACCGCGCACCTTTCAGCAATAATGTTTATTCCAAAAAACCAGATGTCATTATGTTTAGTAAAAAGTAGACATTTTTCTTCCTAATGCGTCTGGCTGATAAGAAATAATAAGTGTTGCTGACCAAATAATTTACTCAAGGTTTATCTTAATGCAGCACAGATAAGTACAACTTGGAGATTTCGCAGGTCTTTACTAAAAGATTATTCTTTCGGGATTCTGGTGTCCTTATCGAAAAAGAAAAACACAAACGCTTTAGACCGATGCTGGTATTTATCAAACGGTTTCCCGTTTTTCTTTTTCCTCTTCTTCCTAAATAAGAGAGAGTTTGGGTTTAAAAACGGCAAAGCTAAAATATCCTTTGAATAAACGGAAGATAAAGGTTTAAGTTAACATCTGTAAATATTTGCTCACAGCTAAAATAAAACTGTCTGTATCAGTTAAACAGGACGGAAGCTACGATAATTTCATTTAGCACGATTTGAATTTCACGTTTTATAAACCTTTTAGTGAAGCCAAATAAAACCACAAGCGGCCCTACTATCTACATTTGGAGAGAAACTTGAATGTCTACTAGACCGTGGATTTAGTAAAGAAGATCGTGACTAGACACAGTCTTCGACTGGTTAAAGGTGCTCTGTTTAGTGTTAGTCATATGGACTCGCCTTTTCATTTTTGAGACTTTAAACTGACGTAAAATAATTAAAAAAAAAGTGAGAAACAGTAAAAGGATTATGTGGTTCCATGTATGTGCTACTAAGATTGCCAAATTGTTGTTTCCCAAAGATTATCGCCTTAAATACATTATTAACCCCTTCAATCATCTTCAGGGTTTCAATAAAGAGGAAAAAAGAGAAAATAATGGATCTCATTTGATTTATAAGCGAAGAAGTGTCGGTGTCGACAGGGATTTTCTTTCAATTTATTATTTATTTACTTATAATTTGACTAATATAAAAATTAAAAAAATATATAAGTGGATCGTGTCTATAACTTGTTATTGAGACAGTGGCATTTTCCACTTGAGAGTCACGAATTTGGCACCTATTCTGTTTTTAAATCTCTGAAACAGCTCCATGGTAAACAGCTGATGATCTCCGTTTTCTACTTAACAATTTAAGTTAATTTTTTTTTTCACTATTATACTTCCCTTTTGTAATTGTGATGTTTTTAGCGATCAATTGGTTTATGCAAGTGTTGGCGATATGTTTAACTTATTATTTAAACTGCATATATTTTATGTATATATTGTTTAAATAAAATATTCATATATAGCTTTAAAATATAAGCATAGAGTTCTTCATTTAATAACACTCCAAAACCACAAGCCAATTGTTATTTCAGATTTTCAAAATGAGGCCAATTTTGAGTTTATTTAATATTTTTGTACACAGATTTTCATTCTTCTCATTTTGGCATTTATCCTTTAAGGACGCCGAAATATTTCCTGCCAAATATCTAAGACTTCCTTATTCTTCAAATTATTTGTACGAAAGAGGAAATTATAACGAAATTAGTTCAAGGTTTGGTTTTAGTAAGTATGGAACGACAGCGATATACTATATATACTTTTTGTGGTTTCCTTGCCTACGAGCAGAACTACTTTTGTTTAATTCCCCTTTTCCGTTAGAGAACCTGGCAAATTTATGCGACCTACGGCTGCAAATGAGCAATAGTGATAAATGAACGCATATAAAAAGAGTACAGTTAGTTGCCATAAGTTTTTAAAAATAATTTCTCATGGAATATATACACTAAGATGTTGCTTACAATGTATGACAATAAAACAATGAGAAAACTATAGCAGTAGGCAATTAACTAATAAGTCCCGCACTGTCTATCAAGCACCAGCTTTATGTCCCATCGCCGCAATATTATATCTTTGTGCTTGTTTTACAATAGATTCACAGAATGTGCTCCGAAGAATTCACTTCTTTTGTGCCCCCCTTCAAAATACGCCCCGACAAACCAAACTAACAGTAAAATTACGCCCTTTCATCATAGAAGTTCCCGAATGTAGGACAATTTTCTATTCAAATAGCTTCTTTTCTCGAATCACCCGCCTTTGGAATTCCCTTCCTGCTTTTCCGACTGTACCAACAAAATACGGTTTACTTTATTTAGGGGGAATGAAATTATTCCTAAAATCAATATGGCCGCCTTCAAGTCTAACGTTAACAAGTTCTTGAGCTATTCCCCTTTAGTAATCCAATTTACCAAATTTACACTTTTAACGATTACTATGATATTGCCCTTTTGATCACTGTACACTCTTTAACCCTTATCCTCGAGTGGCTTCTGAGCCTTGATAAGTGGTGATTTCCTTGTAAAAAATCATTTTTCAGATTAGACTTTCACTATTTACACGCTCTCGCTATTCACTTCAATAACTTCTACTCTATAATAATGATAAACTATTTGTATTTATTTGTATATACATATAAATCAGTCTTGCTACACAAGTTTATAATGTGTCTGCGATTTTGCCCATAGAAATAGAAACTTTGATTTTTTTCGTTGATTGGATTCGAAAAAGAAAACAAATAAAATAAAAGAATGGTCTTGACATTAATGCTTTGGGATTTTTCTTCTGGGTTATATTTGTTGAAGATAAAATCCATCGAGGAAACCTTTTAAAAACATATCTTGAGTTTATCAATTACTAAAAAGAATGCGTTCCGGAATGGGCAGAAACAAATGTATTAATAAAAATATAAAAAAAAAAAGAAAAGTAAACTGAACATTTCTTAATAAGCCACACACACACATATATATATATATATATATATATATATATATATATATACATATACATACATACATACTAGCAGAGAGATGGACCTTACCCAGAATTGAATCAGGATTAACGAATGTTCCACACTTCCAATACTTTTGTCATAAAAATCGGTGAAACCCCCCATTTTTCAATCAAATCAGTTGATTGCCTGCTCTAGACAGAGACCCACCGCGATGCGTCGAGAAGAAGCTTCCCATGTCTCCCGGCAGTGATTTAGTCTACAATATATTTTAGTCTACATTGCACTGTAGAGAACCCACTGCTGATTTGATAAAATTATTTTTATATAATGTCTTGCATTAAAATTTAAAATGCAAAAGTCAAGTATGATGGTTCAGTTGTGCTCTATAGGAAAGATTCATTTCAAACGCGCCCTTGTTTTATCAAAGAGCCTATTGTTGATTTTATACGCCGGTCTTTTCTACTTGCACGGTGATAAAACTTCTGAAATGCACTTGCGATCTTTTAGGCTGTATAAGGGTGTTAACTTTGTTAAAAATCTGACTGGACCTTCTTTAATCGGATGTTTTTGATTATCGATACTTATCAGAAGCATTCAGATGCAAAGCCTATGTAAGAACGCCCTCAGACAAGTACATTTGTGTGAAACTTTAAAAAAAAAAAAATCGGCCAAGCTGTTTCGGAGTTCATAGGAAACGAACTCAAACATACACGGAGTGCCTTTTGTATATAAATAGAAGAAGAGATTTGTTATTAAGTTTTATATATATATATATATATATATATATATATATATATATATATATATATATATATATATATATATATATATATATATATATGAGAGAGAGAGAGATGGAAATCAAGAAATAGATCAGTTCTAGATCGGGGAAAATAAAGGAGAAAAAACCCATTTGCTATTTGACCTGCAATGCGTGACCTGTTATTAAGAAAGAGCTTCATTTTTCTTCGTTTCTTTTTTTCTTTATATGTTGGTGCAATGCTCGTTGAATTTGCGTAGATAAGAAAACAAACCCTCTCCAGGGAGACATTTTCAACACAAGCAGTCAGAAGAAAGGAGATATTAAAAAAATAAAAATAAAAAAAATGTTATGTCAGAGACAACAATCTAGAACATAATTTACTACAAGATGAAAAAAAGAGAAAAAAAAAACTTACATATACACAGATCCAATATACTTGAAGAAATTCTATGCATTAATTTGTATTTGAAATCTCTATCTCTACTATTATATAAAAGAAACTGTGTCGGAGTTCGTTCCCAATGGACTCACAAACGACTGGGCCGATTTTTATACAATTTCACACAGACCTACATTATGTGCAGGACAGTGTTTTTAGATAGGTTTTGTATCGGAATGTATTCGATAAGTATCGAGAATCGAAATTATCCGATCAATAAAGGAACAAACGATTTTGACCAAAGTTAACACCTTATACAGCCTAACATCAAAGCGCATTTAAAAGTTTTATTACCACACAAATCGAAAGGCCCGGCATAAAACCCCCCAAAAAAACAAAACAACAAAAAATAGTAAGTTCTTTGAATTGCGCGTTCGAAATGAATATTTCTTTTTAGAACATAACTGAAGTTTGATACCTGACTTTTGCATTTGAAACTTAAATTCAAACCATTATATATAAAAACTCATTTTATGAACTCAACAGTAGGTTCTCTGCAGTGCAATGTAGGTTACAATGTATTGTTAACCAAGTCAATGCGAGAGGCATGGCAGCTTCCTCCCTATACACTGCGATTGGTCCGCAACCAGAGCAGGCAATCAATCGATTTCATTGAAATAAATAAATAAATAAATAAAATAAATAAAATAAATAAAAGGGGGGATTTTACCGATTTCGATGCCAATAAAAATATGGGAGTGTAAAACATTCGTTGATCATCATTCAATTCCGGGCAATGTCAGGTCGTCCTGCTCCTGTTTCTATAACGATGATTTGGTTTGGGTATTTTTTACGGCATATCACCCCTTGCCGAATTCAGTAATTTTGAAAGAAGTTTTTATGTTTCAAGTTCTTTATATCTTTAAATATTTATTCATGTTTTTTTTTTTTGTTTTTGACTTTGCAGAACCTGATTCAGTTTTCTATGGCAAAAAAAAACAAAAAAACAAAACAATACCATTAATGTTCGGTGCCATTTTGTTGTCAGGAAGTCGATATCTTCAAACAGCATGACCTGGTAGGTAATTTGGTTTCTGTCTATAACCGAAATAGCCATTACATTTTAATAAGGGTAATATTTGTTTCTGTCTATAACCGAAACAGCCATTACATTTTAATAAGGGTAATATTTGTTTGGAGTTAAGTGTATCTATTAGGGATGGGACGATTCCAATATTTTTTCCGATTCTGATTCTTTATAAATCTCTAAATATTTAATTATAGAGTTGTTATTTTTCACGATTACCGTAAAAACACATGTGAAATGTGCAGATCTTTTCTCAACCGTAAAGATACACTTCTGAGGGATGATCTATCGATTTTAGTTTTACTAATAGCTTAAAATTAATATATATTCATTATTTTAGTATTACTATCAGCGAGAAAATATTTTTCTTTATAGAAAAAGCCAATTAAAAGATTCGTTTTTGGCATCGGAAAGTAAGCACACATTTTTCCGATTCCGATACCACAAAACTTCCGATTTTATTCGATTCCCGATTACGATTAATCATCCCAACACTAGTGTGTGTGTATATATATATATATATATATATATATATATATATACACACACCGTTTCCCAGGTTAAGAAGTGTGTTTGGTGAGATTTTCGCCTTATGTGGGTGTATATACTGACAATTTTTAAATTATCTACTAGGCGCCATTACTTTAGAGGAACAGGCTACTTCTCGATTTGCTGCATACCTGTTTAAGGTCTTCACAATAGTCATGATACTATGTTTCAATTTTGAACGTGTCAATTCCCTGTGCTGCTGCTGATACCTCATACCAATAAAACCCTCATATCGTCTCAGAAACGACCACACACAGTAGTGTTGTTTATGTTTAACTCT
>NC_136487.1:86511406-86523906 GCF_053919585.1 Euprymna scolopes | reverse complement strand
AGAGGGAGGGAGAGGGAGAGAGACAGGGAGAGGGAGGGAGAGGGAGAGAGGCAGGGAGGGAGAGGGAGAGAGACAGGGAGAGGGAGGTAGAGGGAGAGAGACAGGGAGAGAGATAGAGAGAGAGGGAGATATATATATGGATAGATGGATAGAGAGAGATCGATAGATAGGGATTGAGAAAAGAGTAGCAGCAAAGCAATGTTACGAATCGCCTATCGAGCTTTAATGAAATTTAAGACTTTTGGAAAGAATCATGTAGTGTCAATTGTGTAACGTATCCCGTTAATAGTTACGCCTTACGTTCACCATGGATACAATGGAAAAACTAAGCTAACCCCAAACGCCCATAATATCCGCATCTATAAAATGGGAAATTGGAGTCATACAAGAAATAAATTTATAAAGAAAAGCTGATGTATATGAAAGCTAGGAACAAGAGAAGAAGAGGAATTTAAAGGGATAAGTAAGCAAGAAAGGACAAGAAAAAAAAAAAAAAGGTAAAAAATAGAAAAAAATGGCGGCGGAAGATGAGGAAAGGAACAGACACGAGAGAAAAGGAATACGAAGACAAAAAGATTGGAGAAGGTGGAAACGGATGAGGCAGAAGAATCATTGATATTTTACAACTTTAAGTCGTACAAATTACAAAACCAAAAAGTTAGAAAACAACTTATTAGAAACCAGCGAGAGAGTGGGGGGGGCGATCTTATCCGGTCGTAAAATACACTTGAATATATTTAAATTCATGCAAATTTCGTATTTATTATTACAAAGCCAATTCTATATTCAACAATATATTGTACCTAATTATATAGTACCGATTTCAAAAGCTTAAAATAAAAAAATGACTTGGCTGATATCAGCTAGAATTGAAACCAAAGCATTTAGCGCTTCAACCGTGTTCCCTAACATTTGAGCTATCGACAGATAAAAATGATTTTAAAATAAATCACTTCAAGCTATGAATGAATGTGCGCACGCGCAAAAGTAATAGAAATATGTTGGCAAGTTGAAATGAACATTTTGCATTTCAACTTACCGACATATTTCTATACGCGCTATTCATTCATCTAAACAACGATTTTACTATAATAATAATAATAATAATAATAATAGAAAAAAAGGCTTGCTTTTTTTTCTGTTGTTCTTGGCCTTCGGGCTAGGATCAAAAGGTAGTATCTGTTCTCCAGCCATCGTGGGGAGACAAGTAAACAAAACAAAATAAAAAGATTTTACAAGTTACCAGCCATATTTGGTGTATGGTTACGAGTTTCTGTTAATTTCAGTGTTATGTGACCAGTAGTTTAAGAGTTTATCGGTTAAATATTTTCACACAGACACTCACATCTAGTTTTATTAATGTAGAATAAAAATGAAAAAAAAAAGCAAATAATAAAAAATACTTACACACAAAACATGAACGACAATAACAAGCTCTTTTCTCCTTTTTACTTAAAATGATATATGGGTATTTTTATTTGGATCATTTCATTTCTAAGAAATGAATAAAAACCCCTAAAACCTGGCCTTTTCTTATTATAAGCGAAATATATCAGTTACATTAAATCCATCGTAATGAATTGAAGAGGAACTAATCCTGAGATAATTGAAAAAATACATTAGGCTGAATATTGCATAGTGTTTTACAGATTTTGCCAAGGTTTAAAATTCTATGTGAAAAAAAAAAATCATAGTATTAAACAACTAAAAGAAAAACACGAACACTTGTTTCTAAAAGCTGACATTCAATGAGACTTGATCCACTGTGTAATTTAATGGCGTCAAACCACGAGAAAGTAGGCCAATGGCATGACTCGGAAAAAAGTCCCTAGTGTTCAGGGATTTTCTTTAACTTTCATACCGTATAAAAAAAAATCAACAAACATAAAAAATATATTTAAAAGAATAAGAATCTACGCGTATATATTAATACGATAGCGTGTGTTATTTTGTGCGTCACGCTTACATCTTTTTCTTTCGAGTGACTGTCGTTTAATTGTTATGACATTCCATTTCTTGTAATAAATAATTTTCTCAAGAATTCTTCGTAAGTTTTGGTTTCGGTTATAACTAAAGGAACTCAAGCTATATATATTTCTTCATACGTTTTGGTTTAGATTCAAACTCATGCACTGAAGTCATATGGATATGTTTTTATTTTTGAAATCACAACTTTATAATTTATAAGAATCGATAAAAAATTGACACCATACTAATATATACGAAATCTACATAAATTAAAATATCATATTAAAGTGTATTTTACGACCGGGCTACGCTGGGCATCCCTGCTAGCTTAGATAAATACTTTTGCAGTTTTAACAAAAAGAGCTACAATACAATAGTATCAGGACGTCTCCATTTACGCTGAACAGTCACAGAATGCTAACATCAATATATTACATATGAAAGAGTCCGCTGTGGAATTTCCACAGATCCCGCTAGTTTCGTATGATTAATCCTTCACTGAATAAAACAGAGTAAAAATTTTTTCGATATATTTTCTTCCAGTACTAGTTGTACTATTTCCACCTGGAATCTCAACATTTCGGCTGATAAAAACTTGTTCAACCCTAGAATCTGTACGAAATTTCAAACGGAACCCTTTGTTTCATCCACAGGGGTAGTTTGTTCTCGTTCCGTCAGCCATAACAGTCTTAATTCACAATTGCATTCATTGTGTCAACTATATCGAGGATTGAACGTTTAACCTCTAGAAACGTGTCACTTAATCAATACGTAGCAACTTTATCTGTTTTTTTTCTATCTATAGTATGATTGGATAATTGTATTTTTATATCTATTTTTATTTTATTTTATGTGTTTATATGTCTATTTGTCATTTATAAGTTCTAAAACTATTCGACAGAAATTTTATATGAAACATCTTTGGAATATCAGATGTGTGATGGGATGAGGTTGCTGCTGATTCTAATACCAATACTTATAGGCTCCAAATTCATGGGGTAGCATTGAGCAGAATTTGACATTCCGAACGTTGAAACCATTAAAATGATAACACTACTTCTACTATTAAATATTTACAACTTCCAAATGTATTGACAGATATGTACATAAAAGAATGCAGCATACAACATTGGATTGGTAACCGTAAACATTAAAATGCTGCTGTTACTACTCATGAAAATAACATAATTATGAACACCTATAAGCTCCAACCATACTTGTTGAATTCAATCACATTTAGCATAAAGAACCCTTGGGATTTTTATTGGAATAATTGAAAAATAATCTATTTATCTATCTCCACCTATTATATATAAAAAAAAATTAAAAAAATTGTTCGTGTGTGAGTTCATTCCCTATGAACTCGAAAACAGCATGGCTGATTTTTATAAAAATTTCACGCGAATGTACTTTATGTACCTGGCAGTGTTCTTAGATAGGCTTTGTATCGGAATGCCTTTGATAAGTATCGATAATCGAAATAATCCGATGAAAGAAGGAACAGGCGATTTTGACCAAAGTTAACACCTTACACAGTCTACACCACATTTGGTTTTGAGAAGTTTCATGAACAGAAGGTTCTTTGATATGACAGAAGCGCGTTCGAAATGAATTTTTCTATTTAGACCATAATTGAAGCATGATCCTTGCCTTTTGCATTTTAAAACTTTAATTCAAGTTGTTATATATATATATATATATATATATATATATATATATATATATAAATAAATTTATAAAATTAACAGTAGGTTCTCTCCAGTGCAATGGAGACTACAATGTATTTTGGACTATGTCACTGTGGGAAGGTATGTGAAACTTCCTTCGGACGATTAATCGATTTATTGAAAAAATAGGCGATTTCATCAATTTCGATAACAATAAAAATATGTGAGTGTGAAACATTCGTTGATCGTCATTCAATCCCGGTCAACGTCGGATCTTCCTGCTAGTATTAAATATAACACTTCAAATAAATCCCACAACACGTTGGCTAATATAATTAAACCGATAAATAATAGAAAAGTAATGTAGTTTAAATGCAAGGGAGTTATTTCACCGCGTTCGATGAGGTTTTGAAGGAAGCTTTCCTTGTCATGTATGCGAAATTTGATGACACGCGGTGACATCACACGCATGCGTTAAAAAACAACTTTTCTCAGTTTATTTTTCATATTTAGTTTGAATGTGTATTCAAATTAAAGGATATGTTAGTGATTTATCGATTAATTTATGACGATCGGAAACACTGACTGCAGTAAAATGTTAAGATAAAAAAAATGTTTTAAAGGTATAAAACCATTTCTATCTGCAAACTCTTGTCTTTATTCGGTTCTTTTCCGATTTTGAAAAGACTTTCAACCTTCTATACTAGGAAAATGTAATCCGTTGAGTCACCTGATTAGACTGTGATAAATTGTCTGAATCAAGAGAAATAAATTGGCTAATTCAGTTAAATATTAAAATAAAGACACAAAATCAAAAAATTAGTCTCTTTCTTAAATTATGAGTGAAATAGTATTATTTAATGCAGTCACATTTCCTTCTGTTTATAATGGACGAATCCAATCTTTATTTTCTTCGACTTTTAAGAGACGAGAGGGAGAAGAGTGAGAGAGAGAGAGGGATGAGTGAGAGAGAGGGATGAGTGAGGGAGAGGGATGAGTGAGGGAGAGGGAGGAGGGAGAGGGAGGGAGGAGGGAGAGAGAGGGAGGGAGGAGGGAGAGAGAGGGAGGGAGGAGGGAGGAAGAGAGAGGGAGGGAGGAGGGAGGAGGGAGGGAGAGAGAGGGAGGAGGGAGGGAGAGAGAGGGAGGAGGGAGGGAGAGAGAGGGAGGAGGGAGGGAGAGATTAGAGGGAAAGAGAGGTAATGAATAAGAGTAGGGGACATACAACTTATTGAGTAAAAGTCGAAAGACAGAAACTTAGTGGATGTCTTTCTTGAGGAGTTATTTTCAAATCATGGCTAATTAGAACAATTAAAATCACGAACATTTTAACATGTATTTTGTGTATTTAAACTATTTATAGTAAAAACATTTGAGGCATACAAACGTTGATTAATTCAGTTTCAGTATAACAAATAAGAACGTGGTCATTAATGGAGCGTGAAATCCCCCACAGAAAATTTTAACACCATCATGGGTGAGAAGTGAGGAATTTTTTACCCTCATCGCACCGGATTTCATAACCACCCGCGTTCATGTAAATGGAAAAATCTGCAGTCCTGTCGTGGCTCCTGGGTGGCATATAGTTCTTTAGACTTGTATTGAACGATTGTATGTCCAAGGAAAGAAGAGACCAAAGGAAGTAATACGAAAATGTGTGTGTGAGTGTGAGTGTCTGTGAGAGAGAGAGAGAGAGAGAGAGAGAGAGAGAGAGAGAGAGACACGGGCAGCTTCTAATTTTATTTGGTTATTCAAGTCTTGGCACCTGGCGTGAAGAATAATACTCCCTTCCGAAAACGACCGATTCTCGTAGACCTCCGCATACTTTCACCACCACCGGAGTGGCTTCTTTGTGTCGTCGTAATGCTAAAAACAGTGCATGGGTCTTTCTTAAATTAATCCTAAGAGACTCTATTATATCATGGCTAATAATGTTAACAGCTGGCTATCAATGTTGAGATAGAAAGAAAGAGAGAAGGAATGGTAAAGATAATAAAAAAGAACGATGAAGATAGAAAAAAGGAAATAAAAAGAGGGAGAGAGAGAGAGAGAGGGATTGTTGGAAAAGAGAGAAAGTGTGAAGAGTGATAGAGAGAGAGAGTATGAAGAAATGTAAAGAGAGAGAAAAAAAGAGGAAGTGTGTGGAAAGAGGGGGGATTTTTGCAGTCCACCATTAGATATCTGAACAGTTTGTTTTCTTTTCTCTTCTATCAATTGATATTTTGTTTTAAAATAGTCTTTTTATAACTTGATGTCAACAGAGATTTAAAAAAAAATAGTTCTTTTTGTACACATTTATCACCGTTGTACAATTGTCAAGTGAAGGCCAATTCCGTAACAACCTTAAAAACTAAAATGATTTTTTTTCAAAAACCTTTTACCAAAACTTTAAGAAGCAAAAAAAGTCCATGGTCACATGTTCAGTATACATTTAAACGGTTCGATAAAGAAATTGAAAGAAACTATTTTATGCAAGTTTACTCAGCAATAACGATGGGAAATCTTTTTAATACACATTAGCGTATTTCAATTCGATCCGCCATCATCAATCACTATCTGGTAGACGCAGCACACTATGTAGTTCAAGATTGGTAATCGGACTTCGTTTTGCAAGACTTCTAGGAAAAGTTTTTATATACTGCACCTGATATTCCCAAATGGTTTATCTAAATACGGCTAAAATCAATGACATCGTTTATCCCGTGTGTCATCGTGATGATGATGATGATGATGATGATGTGTGTGTGTGTGTGTGTGTGTGTGTGTGTGTGTGTGTGTGTGTGTGTGTGTGTGTATACACGGCATAATCACATTGACACACCGGTCCTCATCAGACCATCGAAGTTAAGGAACGTCGAGCCTGGCTAGTACCAGATGGGTGACCATTTGGGAATTCTAGGCGATGTATGTGCTCTCTGTTTAGCTCGGCATTTGTTTCCAATCGTCTTGAACCTTTACTTACTATTGATATTCAACCACACCGAATCAGGAAAGGTGTGGTTGGAGATAGGGCAACTCTTGCCACAAGCATTCCACGCGTAGGCACCCTTACAGTGAGTACCCATAGTCTGTCAAGACTGAAGGGAGCTACTATATATATATATGTATATAATGACCATATCGTTATCAGTGAAGCGGTCATTTTTTTTATGGTAGTTTCATTATCAACCCAGGCAAATAAGGTATACAAACATATTTTGAATTTTTCATAGATAATTAATCAGAATAACATCGTTCCAAATTTAAAACCTATTTTTTTTTTTTTACAAAAAAAAAAAAAAAAAAATAAAACATTAAATAACTACGAAGACGGGAGTGGCATCATTAAAACGAGCAACCTTTTGTGCTTCAGAATTTATTTTTCTACATAGTCTCCATCATTCTGAATGAATTTTTGCCAGCCTCTTTTGATGCCTCGGTCGTGAAAATCCGAACCGCGCTTTGTCACTCACATTTCTGTTGCCCCTATGAAACCAACGAACCCATTAAACCGGTATGTTATAAACTGCATCGGCTTCGTAGATGTTTTACAGGCGCCGGTGAATGTTGATCGGTTCAATTTTTTCTGCATGGAGGAATTCAGTGACATCTCTGCTTGCAACACACGTCCATGACAGAGGTTGCTTTCTTAGAGTTTCGTCAACATTTGCAACATAGAGATGAAGCTTTCCGGCCATGAATGCATACGCTCAGTCATTATAACAATGCAATTTAGTCGGAAACAGGAATAGGAAGCATTACTTTTGGAACATCCCTCGTATCGATGTATGTCCAGGATCCAGTACATTCAAATTTGTTTTACAATTTTTTTCTATGTTCTCTAACCATGCCTTGTTAATTAATATCAGTATCTACGCTAGAAACAACAACAACCAATAATGGATGCTCACTTTAAAAGAATAAGCGTGATTGACCCATAGCTAATTTTTTACTAGGCGTTTATTTATAAATGCCTCCATTTTAGCAAACTACTGAACCGAATAAAGTACTTGTATTCATCATCAATATTTCAGTAAACATTGGTCTTTGCCACCTTAGCTGTGAAGGGGTGTTCAACGTAGACTATAGCATCGTGGAAAAGTGAAGTTTAGAGTTTGTCGGATATAGCGGATTCACAAAAAGCGCGGTCGAGATTGAATTCACTACACGAGTTTGTAGTGTAATTCAAGTCTTGTTGGTAGCTGAACACTTCTTGCCAGGGCTATCAAGGGTATTTTTTATGTTGACGCCACGGTTTAAGAGAGTCCCATCTAACCTCGAGAAAAGGATAGACAGCGCCAGTTTCTCAATCTGGTATTTTTATCTCGCAGTATATACAGTGCCTCACCTTCCCAAATGGTCACCCATCTAGTACTGGCCAGGCTGAACGTTGCCTAACTTCAGTGATCTGGCGAGAGAACCGGTGTGTCAACGTGATTGTGCTTTAGCGGATTCACTTACGCTATAATATTTCAGATTTGGATAAACACTTCGTTCTAACTACGGACAAATAGTTACCTATGTTCAATAAGCCGTTTCTTCCTAAGTATTGTGTTAGGAATTAGTTTGCCCCAAAGATGTTGATATGACGTAAAGAAACAAAACATGGGCATCGAATATGTTACCGTAAGTGACATGTACTAATGAACTACGGCATTTGTTCAATTGTTCAATTGTTATGGATTCCTATTTTTCTTGTTATCCCTCGCCTCCGTTCACTTTCGTTTTCTTTTTGTATTCTGTCGTTGTCTCTTTCACCCTCTTCAATTAATTTCTCTATCTGTTCCTTTCCTCATCTCCAACCATTACTTACTTCTATTCTTCAGCCGCCTTCCTCCTCCCCTGTATATTCTCTCATTTTCTTCTCCTCCCCCTGCAATCTCCCGTTCTTTCCTTTGATCTCTTCGTCCCCACCTTCTAAAAATTGCCCCTTTACTACTATTATTACTACCACCACCACCGCCACCACTTTGTTCTAATCCCGCATCTGTCTTCTTTTTCTCTTCCTCCCCTTCTTTCCCTTTGATCTTTTCGACCCTCATCTTGTTAATATTCTCTCTTTAGCACACCACCACCCTCTTAACGTTCTCTCTGTCTGGATTTCCCCCTCCCCCATCACTTTCTCTCTCTATATCTTCCGCCATCTCTCCTTCGTTATCTCTTCCTCTCTTTCACTGGTTCTTTCCTTCTCTCTTTCTGGTCGTTTTCACCTCCGTCTTGTTAACATTCTCCCTTTAGTATTGTTACCAAACCGCCACTTATTTGGCTTCCCTTTCATCTTTTCTGTTTTCTTCGCCTCCCCCTCAACTTCTTCCCATTCTCCCTGTGCTCTCACTTCTCTTTTATAATCATAATGGCCGCTAACACTGGTAAGCCATCTCTTAAGTACTAATCATCAATGGATACGCGTATATTCGTTCTTGTTATGGTTACTATGAAATGTGTACAGAACTTGGATATAAGCAAACACTCAAATTCCAATAAGTAGCAAATCTCATGCAAACACTTCTGATAGAAAAGAAAGGGGGGATATGATTGAAAGAAGAACAAATATTATAACTCCGCGGGGATTCATTAGTTCGCTAATCAAACAATATATTGAAAAGAACTTTCAAAATGTACAGAAAACGGCGACACTAAAGTCCGTATTTAGGACACACCTATGTCGGCCAAAAGAAGTTAAAAACGGGTAAAAACATGTTGCATACAAGTGAATGTGCAAGACAGAGGAGGTGTATTCGTTCTATGGAAGCCATATTGTACAGTGTCCCAGAGAGAAGAGACTTCTTATCCGGTCCCGACATCTCTTCTATCCGGGTTAGAAAGGAACATCTGATTTCTTATATCCGGGTTACCCTTACATTAACACATGCTCTAATTTGGGAATAGAGAAAATCTCTCATATCCGTTTTTCTTATATTATGGTCTCTTATATCCGGGTTACACTGTATATAAAGATTAAACTGAATCTAAGTTTCGGGTCTTTGATTTTAAAGTGAAGTATGAACATCTTACAAACATTACTTCTCTGTGGAAGCGGGAGATTGGTTGTTCCCGTTTGCCTAAGTCGCCCTTAACAAGCAATGCCAACGAGTTCGATCGAGAATATTTTATTAACCTTTGAGAATGTCTTACCTGCGGAGGATCTGTAACCCTGCCCATACCTCAATACGAACATCAAACTAACTTCATGTTTAACTTTGCTGCAGTGGTAACCGAGCTCGCAAATAATCGGGAGAGATTAAAATGGGTTGTGGCTTAAAATATGAGATGCTATCGACGATAAGAGAAATTAGATACGAGTATTTTGAAGTAGAGATATGTAGAGAAGGAAAATATGAAAAATAAAAAAATCCAGATTAAATAAAAGAAAAGGGAGAGAAAGATATGCAACTATATAGTAGATAGAGGACGGAGGAGTTTGAAGGATATATATATGAGAGAGGGGAAAGGGTGTATATATAGAGGGAATATATAAAGGAGAGGATAGAAAAGGATAGAGAGAAAGGAGGATAGAGAGAGAAAGATATATATATGAGAGAGAGAAAGAAGGATAGAGAGAGAGAAGGATATATAGAGAGATTAACAATAACACATGTGTAAAAAAGGTAAAAAATACAAAAAAAAAATAATAATCTGCATGTAAAAAAAAATGTTATTTTGAGAAAAGGAGATCGCGTCACCAAACTCTTTCGAATGCCCGTCGTTCCCAATGGCCAAATTGCGTGTAGGTTGGCTGGACAATAGTAAATCACTTGGTTGTCTGCTAATAATGGTCAGCGACAGGCTTTATTATATCGGGTCAAAGATTCCCGATGAACAATTAATTTTGATTATATTCGTGGGATAAAATGGAGAAATAATTGAGGCTTTCAAAACTCAAAAGGCCAGAAATGGACGAAAGAAAGAGAAATTAATCAAAGTCGAACGAGATTTGAAATTGTTGTCAACAGGTTTTATTATGAGATTAGATTAACATAAGAAAAGGAAAGAAAATGAGATAAGACGAGATTAAAACGAATTCTCAAAAGTAGGACAAAATTGTGACACGGCTCATACACACACATATATATATATATATATATATATATATATATATATATATATATATATATGTTAAAACACCAATTTTTTTTTTAATGAAAGAAAGCCTTAGACTTTCGATGTACGTTTTTAAAAGCAAAACTTTTTTCTTCGTTCTACTGGTATTAACTAGGGGCGAACCTACCATAGAGAAAGGATAATATACGTCCGTTATTAATGGAAAACGAAACGGGATCCATTACCATTGAACTTTGGGTAGATTGTTTGAATCAAGATAAAATGAGTTTGCAAAGCCAGTCCAATTAAAAAGAAAATGAACACTAAATAAGAAATACACCCCCACCTCTAGAAGATAAAATCATATCATTCATTTCTTTCCTTCATTCATGTGAAAAGGAAAAAGAAATGGAGGTGTTAAATGACTCACCAAAAACTGGTTTTATAATTTTCTTACGAGATAATATTAACAATAACGGTAAGGGTTCATGGCATTTTTTTTTGTGCTGAGAACCAACTGTAGCATTTGTTTTGATACTGCATTTCAAGTTTTGTCATCGGTCAGTCAAGGATTGGGGCAATTTTAACCTCCCTCCCACCGCTAAACAAATTGTGCATCTTCTAGATACAAATGTGTTTAATCAATGGCTTCGGAGTTCATTAATGTGTTGTTTGCACGACAAAGTAGACAAGATACGCCCTCTTTGATCAATTTAAATTTGTTTTTATCTTCATAAACAACCAAAAGGCCGCCGTAATATTTCCCCCCACCAATACTCTTAATTTTCTTTTGAAATTGACACAGTCAATAAATTAATTTTCTTTTGAAATTGACACAGTCAATAAAATTAAATATTGATTTAGCAGCTGTGTTTGATTTGCTTAACACATGAACGATTAGAAATTTGATCAAATATTTGTTTATAAATAAACAATATCTTCAAAGATTTTCCCAAGATCCGGTTATACGTAACAAAATATATATATATATATAACACGTGAATTATCAAACACGTGTTAGAGAAAAAGTTTTATAAACGTAGATTATGAGAACTAGTAATAGTATACTAACCATTTCCTTTGAAGAGAAAACTAATTAAAAACGCGGGGTACTTTATTCGTTATTACGGACTTATATTTTTGTTCTAAAGAATGGGATATAAAATTTAGAACAAAATAATGGGCATAGTTAAAAAAAAGCGGTGCTAATGCACTTACCGGTCCGCGCTATTTTTTAAATCTTATAATAGGAATAATGGCTCCGATAGCAGTCGCGCCAGGTAGCCCAGGGGTAGAGGTTTAGGCTTCTAACCATGGGGTCCCGATTTCGAATTTCGCTAGATTCAGCCACTCTAATGAGTCATAGACGACGAAATACGTGCCAGTGAATAATTTTATTTTAAACAAATATATATATATATATATATATATATATATATATATATATATATATATATATTCCGTTAAGCTTTCTTTTGTTAGTGTAATGCCTCGTTAAATTAAGTCAAGTGGCCTAGTTTTACAGCCAATAATTATAACTCACACGACATTGCTAAAAGAAACGCACCGCTTTGTTTACTCCTGCAGTCGTTATACGGACTTAATCGTTAATTTAGCGACTGGATTTGGATTTATTTAATACTAGCCTGGGTGCCCGGCGTTGTTTGGAGATATGTGTTGAGCAAAATAGATAAATAATAATAAAATAAATAAATAAATAAAATAATCAATAAATAAAAAAAAAAAAATAATAAAAGTAGTAGTAGGCCGGCAAGCCCGAACCCGTACCGCGAAGGAGGAAAAGACAGACACGATATTACTAGGACTAAAACAATAGCATATTATTTT
>NC_136487.1:86376406-86506406 GCF_053919585.1 Euprymna scolopes | reverse complement strand
AAGTGCCCATGTGAAAAAAGTCTGAATACTTATTTAAGGGACCTCGTGGTATTTTTATATCCCACTCATTTCCACACAAAGTATGAAGGGCATTAATTTAACTCCTTATATGGTACTCCTTCGATCATAAGAATGGCAGTTAAAAAATCAGATCTGAAATGGGAATTTGTTCAAACTGGATCGTGTGCTTAGATACAATAACAACTTGTGGCCAATTAATTGTATACAATTGACCAGTTATGATATGTGTTGTGGTTCAGCATAAACACAAACAAAATTATCGCTAAAAACCAGTTTAGTCAGTGTGAATATATTGAGGTTGCCTTCAATTTCAACTTGTGATAACTGAAATTTACTTGTAAATAAAACGTAATATTTTCTGATCATAAGCATACAATTATTTCTCTTGTATCATTAATAATTCTCTCAGGTAACTACAACTCATATTTTTGTGGGAAACGATTTACTTTTTAATGTTTTGTTTTTCAACTTAATACGCACGATATAATGCCTATGCATCTAAAAATCAGTCACATTTTAAAGAAAAGTGGGTACTAGTCAATATGGTGGGTCTCATATGCGGGTTTAAGCTGTCTTTCACAACAAAAGTCTAAGTTAAAAACTTTAGTGAATTAAAATAATTTTGCCCTGTTATCAATTTTTTTTATACATGGTCCAAATATATTTAGTCAAAGAGATTTTTTTTATAAATTCATTATTAAAAAAATAAATCTAGTGTGATCTATTTTACTACGAATCATATTACGAAGATTCAAGGTGTTAACTTTTGAAAGGACTTAGATAAACAATCAAAGTTGCGATTCCGTGCGATTTTCGCGTGTTTTTTTTTTTTTTCAAAAGGTAATTAAATTTTTAGATTGGAAGCAATAATTATTAAATTAAGCCAATGTAATTAAATTTCATTTTCCACAAAATGACATTAAATTTGTGATTTTTGACTTGCATACAACTCGCATTTTTAGTTATACATTGTGAAGTTCGGCTTCTACGTCAATACCACACAACATGACAAATGTTACGTTTCTGATTTTTTGCGATGAGGATTGGTTCTTCGTATTATTTGGATTCTTCGGACTACTGTTCTTACCTTAAATGTCATTTTCCACAATGTTTTGGTCGATGTAACCTCCGACCTTCTTCAGGTGTATTTTGTCGAACTCTAGAATACAGCAAATCTTCTAATCTCCAAGAAAATATAAATATTCAAAATCATTGTTCATACTATGCAAAGATCTATACAACCGCATTAAAATATTTTTTGATAAAAAGAATAGCTTGGTTTAAGGATACCTACTAAAAAGGTTCATTTGTCGTCAAACATCTCCCACAAAATAAAATAAAAAATAAAACTCCCCAAGTATGAGAATACTGGAACGTCGATTTCACAGTACTACCGTCACAATCTAAGTTATACCGCCCCATCACCACCACGCACATATGCATGTGTACGCGCATGCGCAAGTCTCCGAGGTGTTACTCTGTCCTACCGGTTTCAGGAAATGGATCCAGGGTGGAAATTGAGATTCACGTCATTCTCAAGTATTGCATAACAAAGTGGATGAAGAAGCAGTGCTAAGAGGGGAGAGGGATGCCAACGCCACCCCAAAACCACCCACAGAAAGAATGGAAGAAGCCAGATGGCCCAGGGAAAGGATTTAAGCAACGACAACCAGGAAAGAGAACACGGGTCGAAGGAAAGGAAAGCAAACGGATGAGTTACATCGATCCATATCCTTCAGCCATCACACACACACTGACCCATTCACCCCAAAGAGGGCTCTTCAATAAAAACCGGACAAGACATGAATTGGCCGAGCAAGGATGAGTTGAAAACAAAGAAAAGCAGAAAATGCAGCAAGCCTGTTTCCAAGAAGAAGTCAGTAGGAGACGGTTTACAATAAATGAAGATGTGCCTCCTAAAGTGTAAAAGAAAACGGCCCAGTAGTAGGAAAGGGGAAAATTGTCAGTTGCAAAATAAAAAAGTGTAATAGAAAGGTTTTGTCGAGACAAAATTAAATAGCGAAGATGATAGTGAGGGTGACATTTTGTTTAAACACGTAACACATTTTTGGGTAAGTTTGAGCGTCCTTGTACCCGTTTATACACACACACACACACACACACACATATTTCATATTCCATGTATAAACTTATATGATAAGATGATATATGTATCGATTTCAGTATTTACTTAAACAGTGCTTAATATGTGAATAGAACTTAGCGATAAAGTGTGTGTGTGTATATTAGTGAGAGAAAAATGTGTGTATATATAAATAGACAACGGTAAGTATATACATATTTCGGATTTTTCCTGTTCTGGATTTTACCGTTTTTCTCATTGGATTTTCATGATATCCTGTTTCTCCTTTTTTCCCGTTTCTTGCTTTCCTAATCTCATTGAATCCCTATAGAGTGTCTAATTGTTTAATGACGTTTTTGATGCAAGTGTGATTAATTTCATGTTGTTTGTTTCCTTTAATGCATTAACCTGCAAAATTTATTATGCATTTTGCAAACTTCTCTCTGATGAGAAGAATTGCATTCTTCGAAACTCCATGGAATGAAGTATTTCTTGTTTAGTTGTACTACTTGCGGGATAATTAAAATTGTTTATACCTTCCTTACAAGTTTATAATATATTTTTGAAAATTTGAATAAATTTTCAATAAGAAGATATACAGTTATGGTCAAAATCATAAGACCACGTAAGAAAGTAAGCGTTTACACATATTATCGAATTTTTAATCAAACAAATGGTTGAAACCATTGCCAAAAGGGAAAATATGATGGAAAAAAATATGAAATCTGCTTTATTCGAAAACTTAACCCTGATCTAATAATTATTTTTCAAAAAACAAAAATTTTCACCGGGTCAAAATGATAAGACCACTGATAATTTATCTAACAAAAGGTAATTATAAATTACTAAAAAGGGTCTCAGTATTTAGTATAGCCTCTATTATTACGAATTACTTCAAAAATTCTCTTCGGCATGCTTGCGACTAAGTTTTTTTTATCAGTTGCGAAGGAATTTTATCCCATGTACTGAAAACTGAATCAGAAAGTTCCTGTATCGAATCATACTGGGTTCCATCCTTGAACACTTCTTTTGCCATCCATCCCCAAAGATTTTCAATGGGATTGAGGTCCGGAGAACATGCTGGATGATCTAATAATTCTATATTATTTGAAGAAAAGTATTCTCGTGCTTGTCGAGAAGTGTGTATCGCAGCATTGTCTTGCTGGAAAATCCAATTTCTTCCACAGAGACGTGGACCGCTAGTCCTGATAGAAGCATTTTCAAGCATTCAATTGTGCTTCAATGATGTTTGCCGGCACTAATTGCAACTTTAAGGTCCCAGCTGACGAGAAAGCACCCCAGATCATTAAAGACCCTCCTCCACTATGCCGAGTTGAAAAAGTCTCTTTGGGCAAATTTTTATCATGCCAATAGTGTTGAAATCCATCTGGACCATCTAGATTAAACTTTTTCTCATCGGAGAAAATTACATTTTCCCACTTCTCTTCATCCCAAGTCTGGTATTTGGCAGCATATTTAAGTCGGTTAGTTTTGTGCTGTTCAAGAAGACGTGGTTTCTGCAGTCGCTTTAAATGATTGAAACCCTTAATTTTCAGATGTCTTCTGATAGTTTTAGGACTACATTCTGCTGCTGTTTGGCTTTTCAATCGACTTGAGCTCATACTGGATTTTTTTTAAACTTCTGATACGGCGATCCAGTGATGGGGTTATTTTTTTGGTCGACCTGGACTCTTTTTGTGCCCATATTGATCTAGATTTCTTAAAAAATTTGTGATGACCGGTTTGCTACGATTCACTTCATTTGCAATGGATCTATGGGAGAGTCCACCTCTATTAAGCTCAAAGATCCTTCCCCTCTCAAACTCTGATAATGGTTTCCCTTTTGCCATTTATAATTTAGTAAGATGCTTTATCCACTAACAAGTTGCTTTTAGTAACATAGAAAGCTTTTCGTATTCATTTTTTCAAAACTAGCTGATTTTATTAAAGTGGTCTTATCATTTTGACCAGGTGAAAATGTTTGTTTTTTAAAAAACATAGTTATTAGATTAAGGTTAAGGTTTCGAATGAAGCAGATTTCATTTTTTTCCATCATATTTTCCCTTTTGGCAATGGTTTCAACCATTTGTTTGATTAAAAATTCGATATTATGCGTAAACGCTTACTTTCTTTAGTGGTCTTATGATTTTGACCAGACTGTGTGTGTGTATATATATATATATATATATATATATAAAGCTGAATGTGTGTGTTTGGTCACGAATAGGCTCCTATATGGTTAACTATTTAAAAAAATAGATTACATATAATGATAGATGTATCGAGACACAGGAATGGGTATGTTTGATCTGGCAGAACGGCGGTTCATTAAAATTGTGGGGTTTGCGTTCGCGCCTGCTCCACAAAGTATGGAAATAAAAAATTAAAAAAAAAAAACGTTTACGAGTGTTTTTGATATAGATGTCCATAAGAATACTTTGATAAGTATGTTTTAACTTAAATAGGGAATGGTATAATAAAATTGTGGGGTCTGCGTTCGCGCTTGACCTCCATAGAATGGAAATATGTCACAAAGTTTAACAAGGTTATTAAATATAGATCCACAGAATATTGTGATAAGTATTTCAGTGTGAACAGGTATGGTATAATAAATTATGGGGTTTATCTATTTTATTTTTACTTTCATCATATTTTGCTTTGGTTTTGATACACCCAAATTCAACCCAAATTTACAACCCTTCCTTTTCATAACATATCATACTTTGATAAATCAGAGTGACGGGTACTTTTGCTAATATATATATATATATATATATATATATATATATATATATATATATATATATAATTTAACAGTAAAATCAAATTTTAACTGCAAATATTTTGCTAATATTTTTCCTTTGAAGAGAAAGCATTCCAAATACTCATTGCGTGTTCTTGTCGAATAATAATTCTTTTTGCAAATCCTAGTTTACAGAGTTTATATATATATATATATATATATATATATATATATATATATATACACACACGCACACACGAGAGAGAGGACGTATAGATATTTAGGGGAAACTCAGATATATGCAAAGGATTAACGAACAAAAGGGAAAGGAAAAAGAGGAAAATATATGGAAAGGAAAGACACGAAAGAAAAAAAAAAGAAATGAAGAAATATAACAAAAATAAATACATTAGAATAAAAAATAATCCAACATATTCATCGTTAAGTTGTTCCTCACTTACGCGAAAACTGATGCTGCTAAAATATATCACATTAATAAAAAAATAAATAAAATAAAAAATAAATAAATAAAATAAAAAGTAAATAAATAAAATAAAAAGTAAATAAATAAAATAAAAAAAAAAATAAAAAAAAAAATAAAATAACAAATAAATAAATAAAATAACAAATAAATAAAATAACAAATAAATAAATAAAATAACAAATAAATAAATAAAATAACAAATAAATAAATAAAATAAAAAATAGAGGCGACAGAAATAATATCCATTTTTCCGCCGAAAAGGAAAAATCGCCGAAGGCAAAAATGACACTCAGCACTTTCTGTTGTGTATTATTATTTTTTTTTTTTTACTTTTTATTTTTTCAAGCAAATTACAAAATGCATTGTGTCCACATTCCGTATTCACCACCGCCGCTGCCATCACCAAGACTGGTTTTTCGTGCTGTCCATTTTAAAGAGAAATTAGAACCCCCAATCGTCTCTCAACTGACCCGAACAACCTTGCCCTTCCCTAGTTGTGTCTTGGAGACAAATCCAATCTAATTATTCGCCAGACAAACAATTGCGTCCGTATAAATGTCGCCAAAGTTGCGCTTGCTTGCTTGCTTGCTGAATAAGGTTTCGGCTGGAGGGGTAGAGGGAAGGAATAGTGGGAGGAGTAGATTGCGAAATAATAAGAGTAGAAAAAGGATCAGGAAGACTCGCGCAGAACAGAAAATCGGGTAGAAATAAGGAAACAGAACAATGCAATTCTTTTTCCAAACACGAAATGTCTGTCTCCCTATTTACCTCCTTACGACGGCAAAATTAGACAAAGTGGATCTTTTACGCGTAGTGAGTTATCTAATGGAAAACAAATAAAAATTGCCTTAGTCAAGAAAGATCCTGCAAAAGACAGAACAGATACTACTCTTTGAAATATTTATTTGCATACATTATAAAACATTGCAAGTTGAAAAGGTTGAAATATTTATTTGCATAAAATATAAAAAATTGCAAGTTGGACAAATTAGGCACAAGGCCAATCAAAAGTGTGTGTGTGTGGGGGGGGGTAGTAATGGGTGTCGTTGGTCATCCTTGGTCTCAAATACTTAAAATTGTCTATTCTATACTTAACTAGAAATATCTCAGTCACCACAATACTGCATTCACTCCAGGGGTTGTACTACTGAAGATAAACCCAAATTTGAAAAAGTTTTATTGAAACCTAAATATTTACAGAGCTTACATTCACTGGCGACGGAGTGGGGAATAAGAAAAATAATTTAAAAAAAATGGTTAGTAAAGCACTCCCAACACATTTTAAATAATAAACCGCCCACTGTTTTTCGTTTTGCTGAAAACAAGCTGGCGAATGTCTAAGTGGGAGTTGGGTCTAAGTGTGGGAGTAAAGAAAAAAGGTGGTGGAGTTGAGGAAAGGTTATACTCCTTTCAAGACGAGTGCAAATTGGGAATAAAAGCCAAGGACGAAAAAAAAAAAAAAAAAAAAAAAAAGGGAGGGAGTGGGAATTAATACGAGTCGAAAGACGAAGAATATTGCCCAATGTTATAAACTGCGTTTGATTACTTTTGGAAAAATTCATGGAAACACTTTTACATTGGAATTGAAGGCGACCATGTTGTAACCAGAAGGGAAGTAGTCCAACAGCATTGGGTTCCATAGGTTAGAAGCTCTATTTATGGAAATTCCGTCTGACGAGAGGAAGATTGAGAGAGAAAGGAAAAAATATATTTCGTAGCAAGGCGAGTTCTTGTGAATGCCTTACAAAAAGAAACCAGCGACAGAAGCCTAGTTGAACACCTTCCATGGAAATAAGGATATAGTAGAAAGATATTAGTAAAAGCTATTCTGTGAGAAAGGGGTTGTAAGGAAGAGGAGAGTTCACACGTTACTAGATTCTAAATCGATGTTGTACTGTCAAGAAGGAGCGCTGTGTAGCAACTGTTCATCTACTTTAATTTCCTTTAATGTCGGAACATTGCTCATGTACGTTTCTTTGACAAAAAACGTTTTTTAAAAAGGAATCTGTCACGTGAACAATTCACGCATGCGCATTCGTGAAACAGCTGACAAACAGATAAAAATCCAATACCCCCTCCCCACGTACGAAGTTTCCAATTTTGACTATTTAGAAGACCTTTTTTTTCCGGATGAAAACCGATGAGAAAGTTTTACACATGTCTATATATCTAAATTTCCAGTCTGTAGCTCAAAAATTCGTTACATATATAGGTCGAGAAGTGTCCTCAGACACACACACACACATTCTCACTTTTATAGATATACAGATTATAAGAGAGAGAGAGGGAGAGGGAGAGAGAGAGGGAGAGAGAGAGGGAGAGAGAGAGAGGGAGAGAGAGGGAGAGAGAGAGGGAGAGAGAGAGAGGGAGAGAGAGAGAGATAGTGTCCTAACGTTTCTATACTTGAAAACTAAATTGGTAGGTTCAGGATCACGAGAGCAAAACACATGACGGCAAAAATAGAAGCAAATTACACAGTCGATGCTCCTCCTGCTTTTAGGCTTGTCCAACTATTAAACTAGCCAAGCATCAAGTTTTTTTTTTCTAGTCAAGCAATCGTCCGTTGTTAAATGGTGTTGATAAGAACGAGTCAGCACGATTCAAAAGATAAATGCCGTGTCAACAGGATTACAGACGTTGGGAAATCTCAGCTGAAATATAAGCTATCTACAAAGAAACAGAAGAAACGGCGGGGGGGGGGGTCTTAAAAAATACCTGTCGACTTTTTATTGCACTGATTAAATGTGGAATTTTTTTTTCATCCATCTTCAGTGAACCGTCTCGTTCACATTCTCCGTTCCCTTTGTTTATTTTATTTTTATCCACATTTTTTTTGTTGTTGCAACTAATAAATCGCTGTACCAGTTTTAGTTGTCCGTAGTGCGTATACACCCGGGGGTCATCGACAAAACTAGGCTCTTTAGAGTTTATAGATATAATCACTAGGGCAAGGACAACAGCATATTCTTTTCCTTATTTTGACTCTCAGGTATATATCCATTGATATCTTATGCTTTTATGTAGAGTGATGTGTTTCTCGATTGATTGTGTCTAACTGTGTCGGATATATACTCGGGAGTCAAAACAATGAAAAGAATATGCTGTTGTCACAGCCCAAATAATCACCTGCACGACGATATTTAGATAATAAAGTTTATTAATTAGAAAAGACGTCACAAAAACAAGAGACGACGGTTTACTTGTGTGTGTGTGTGTGTGTGAGTAAGTGAGTGAGAGAGACAGACAGACAGATACATAGCTTTTTCTGTTACACATATATTGTACATCCTCCACCATCAACCTTTTACAAGTATAATTTGACTTGAAATGTCTTCATAAAGAGAGAGAATTATCCTGGATGTCACATGATTTCATCAACTTTTGTCAATGGGATCACCTTTGAACTCTAGGTGTCACTCAAACTTTTTCATTCAAATAACGACTTTCGTGACGCAACATCACAACTTACAAAAACCTTAAAAACAAAACTCGAGGAAAATCGTTTATAAAGATGGATAGATTGAGCACTTTTGTTTTAGTCTTGCTATGTCGACTTTAAAATATTAGTGAGATGGTCTTTTCCCTTTCCAACTGTCCATTCTTAGCAGAAGAGACGTTTCTAGTCTTTCTCTACTCTATCGTTATTTTCATTGAATGTGCTCGACCGAGCTTCCATCTCTGGTTCTCTCTTGTAAGATACTCATAGCAAAAAAAATTTTCCTAGCATAATCGCAAATAACCTCCATTCATTCACGTGTCTAATATCAAACGGAACCTCCATGAACAGAATTTCTTTTTAAGCATTCCTCATCTGACGAACATAATACCACGTGACTGCTTTTCTGCAGCAAGTACAACGTGGTTGTTCTCAAATCCATCTTTATGTTAATAGTAAATGTTCGACTGACCTTGCTACCTCCCTTTTAAACATCCACAGTAAGAACTCGTCTAGCTACAACCACAAAGAATTTCCTTTTTCTTTCTTTACCCCCCCCCCAAAAAAAAAAATTCTATAAACAAAAGTTCTTTCTTAGAACATCCCGTTTGTGGAACAAATATACCACGATGTGAGGCTGCTTTCCAGCTGATTACAACATGGTCATCTTCAAGTCTAATGCAAACAAATACTTGTTGAGTAGTCCTCTAGGAGAATCGTCTCCACAAATAAGCACTTGCGCATTCAACACTGTTTCCAATCGTTTTGTGCCAGCGACTATCGCCCAACTAACAATCCTTTAATCCTCATCCTCGAGTGATCCCTGGGCCTTGATAAGCAGTGACATATTAGTAAAAAAAAAAATTATCATAAACTGTCGCCAAAAGTAATCAAACAAATTTATTTTATCAATCATTTTCAATCCTGCTGTACTATTCTTTCAAGCGACGACAAGTCCATCTCATTAACCTTTATCCTTAAGTGGCTTTTGTTCGTTATAAATGAAGCATTAAACGAAAAAAAATCTAAAAAAAATTTCTAAGCTAAAAATGTTTAGAAAAAGAGCTAAAATGTCTAAAAAAAAAAAAATAAATAAATAAAAAAATAAAAATAATACATAGTAAAACATAACTACCCCGGTAAAGATAATTTAAAAAAAAAGTAACCAATCTTTGCTGATACAAATCATACTGTAGGTAAGAATACACGCACAGGAGATGGCTCGAAAGACGACAAGCACAATCCATTAGTTAGGAGAAAGAAAACGCATTAAACAAAGATAACAACTCTATGATAGAGGACAGCTGGATGGAGAAAAGTGCAAAATGGTGTCTACGCTATTTTCAACATGTTTGATGGTGACTTGGGTGTGAGCGTTAAAATGATAATAGAAGCGGAATGACATCATCGCCAGGGGAGACAACTCGCAGACTGAAACGAGGAATTATTAGAATGTTTCGACTGTCTTGAGAATTCAGAAGTCAGAGGTGATCATTTAAACAGGGTCGCTTGGAGGTATCATTAGTTGAGGAAGAACGGTGAAATAAATGCGTGGGGTGGGGCGGAGTAGAGTTATGGACAGGGGGGTAGAAATATCAAGAAGAGAGAGAGAGAGAGAGAGAGAGAGAGAGAGAGAGGGAGGTGAAAATGGAGAAAAAGAAGTACGGAAAAGGAAAGAAAGTAGTTAAAAGAAAAGTAAGAAGAAGACAATGAAGTGAAAAGCGGGAAAAAGAATGAAATGTAATCAAATACATTATGTTCTTTTAAACCTAATTAACCAACTCCATTTCTTAAAACACACTAACATATACATGTATTATTTTTACCTACAAACACTAATTTTTCATGTTTACGTAGTGTATGAAATAATTACTACCGGCGAAAGGATTCAAACCCAGTCACAAAGTCATCTTTTACTCTGCAGTCCAGTATTCAACCTCTCAGTCACCACAAATTATCACAGGAAAAGACAATTAAACTCCATAATGTCGAGTCAGCCAATTTTCAACATTGCTGAATGTAATATAGTCACACCATGTATATACGTTAGATATATGGTTTGGCTATAGTAAGTTTAGTAATGTTAAAAATTCACTTCAACGGTTTTGTAATTCATAATTTAAAGTTTTCTTACCTATATCTTCATTCTTTCATAGAAAATTAAATATTCTTACCTACAAAAACAGAAGAAAAAAAAACACATTAAAAATGTCATAACATTCACAAGTATTTTACATACTATGCAAACAAAATTTATAAACAGGAAATTATTTTGGAAATAAATTTAGAAATATGTCATTCGGTCTTCTTTAATTGAACTTCGATTAAGAAAAAAGAAAGACAATTCGGTGAAGCTGTTGTTGACTGATTTCATTTCTAAATTAGGTTGTACTCATTGATTTGTTTGCTCATTTTCATAGTTGTTTCACTACGTTTCGGCCAACTCATCCTCTGGCCTTAACAGTGACGGGATAAGAATGCTGAGTCATCTTAACTGTATTCCCAGTAATTATTACCTTCCATAGCTGTTGCTGTCTCAACACACATTTTTGGCCAACTAAACCTCTGGCCTGCTTTGGGTAGAATTGAAACCGCTATCTTCAAACAATGCTCACCTAGAACCGTAAAGATTCAACCCCTCTATTCACTGCGCCACGGGCCCCGAAGAAGGCCAGAAGGTAAGTCGGGCGAAACGTGGTGAAACAACAACTATGGACATGAGGATAACGGTTCGCAAGTAAATAAATACAAATTACTCACCTCAAAGGATTTCAATAATACAATAATATATAGGTTGTGCTCGTTCGTAACTAAAGAATATATGACACCTTGATGCATTTTTTTTTTGCCTTTTTCGTTCACATTACTTAGTCGGACGTACTTTTATCGGCGTTTTGACTTTTTATTTATTTATTTTATTTTTTATTCTTCGTCTACAATGTAAAGAGGTACCAGAACACATGTTTGTAAAATCAAGGTCTACCAAACACGTCACCGCAAGACGGATTCATGTTTTTTTAAGTACAGGACACTAAAATGTCTTATCGACTCAGCGAAGCATAGCAAATAAGAGACAAGACAGAGTCTTCGTTTCACAGCTGGTTTCGAAACACGGCATTTAATATATTCGTACGAATAAATTCGAAATAATATAACGCAAGTTCAAATAAAACCAGTGCCGACGCTACGAACTTGTATTCACACCCTCCTCAATTTACAATCCGCAGTTCCTGCAAATCGGATCTTTTGAAGAATCCCACAAGAAAAAAAAAATTTTTAATAAAAAAAATAAAAGAAAAAGAAAATGACAATTGCTATAGTAAACCTTATTTCCTAACCCCCCCAAAAAAAACATTGAGTATTTACATTAAAAAATATCGTTTTCTTCGAATTTCTACGATCACATAATATGCATATAGCTGTCCACTCTTCCACGATGAGTTCCACAGTGATGTTTATTCTACATTTTGTACGACTAGAAATGAGGTTTTCATTGATAAAAACGTGCAGATCGAGACCAAAAACCTAACCTAATCTGACGGACAGGACTCAGGAGAATGGGTCAAAGGTGTTCGCGCGTACTGGACATAACTGACGATTTAAAAAACAAAAAACAAAAAAAAAAAAAAAGACAAAAAAACAAAAAACAAACAAACAAAAAAAAAAAAAAAAAAAAAAAAAAAAAAAAAAAACAAAAAAAAAAAAAAAAAAAATATATCTTCCACTAACGACTTTTAAAATGAACAGACTTATCTTTAATTTCTTTACAGCAACTAAAACAAGAAATATTTAATTGGTGCGAAATTTTCAGCATTTATTCAATAATTTATTAGCAGCTTTCAAATAAACTTTTATGTATATAGATGGGAATTTGATGGAATTTAAATCTGTACTTTTGCAGTTTACGGACCGTACCGAAATAACGTTATTCAATAACCAATTCTTAACACGTGGAAAGTTGGCTTTGTTAAATATGCTATGCATTCACCTAACAATCTAATAAAGAAAAAGATACCGTAAAAATTTAATATAATTTGAAAATCTTAAAAGAGCACGATCCGTAAACAGCAATAGCAGCTAAATGTAAGCCAGATTAATGCACATGCGCACTTATGTTTCTTTTTTAATATTGTTACTGTTAAAAGTGACTATATAATTTGCTATGACATTGAATAAGACAGTCTGCTTGAAGGAGTTCGTTATATGCGAATCGTCCGTTTATGTTGATTTATGTTGATTAATTTAAACATATGTAATTACATCAGCATACGTGGCTGTTTAATTACAATGATGGGAATTTTTGATAATGTGAACAGACGTATTCATTCGGTGACATTTATTAGCATTAATTTCATTCGCTTTCATTTCACCATACAGTGTTTAATGTGGCTCTGCGTTTTGGTTTCGAAATCATCGCTTATCAATGAGAAGTTAATCAGATAGCAAGCATTGCCAGCCGAAAGATGAGGAACATTATGGAAGTACTAATATTGATTAATGGTAGGAACTGCGTTGGGTCACTTTGAGAGAGGTCCATGGTAGGAGTCTGCTGACATTGGATTTGAAGACGATGGAGTTGTAAACAGCAGGGAATCAGTCTTGCAGTAATGTGTCCCACAAGCGGAAAGGTCTTACAAAAAAAAAAGACCCCTCATATTATTGATCTGATCGGAATCAAAACGGTCCTAATTTTATTCAAATAACATGAAAAATTTAATTGATAAATGGGAAAATGTGATTAACAATGGCCAATAAACTATTGATTAAAATTTGTTAATTCGGTTTGCATTATAAAATGAATTAAAGATCATGAAACCAAAGTTATTTAAGAATCAACTAAATATATTTTAGGTGTCCATTGAAATGTACATAGGTTTCACCTTCAGAGTTGGTTACATTTTTGTAACAGTCCTGGTTTAAATGGCTGGGTTCAGTGCAGAAAACTCCAAAGCTCACATCCCAAGCACTGATATAAGATGACCTGCGACCCTGGCCGATTCCTTTTTACCACCTCGTAGTGAGAACATTCTAGAGAATACCAATGGGATGAATCTCACGGATAATCTGCTAACTTTTACAACATCAGATGTAAAATTTCTTTCCGAATGAATTTTCCAATATCAACATTTACAAAAGCGGTGGAAAGCGATCACTTTATTCTACGGGGTTGAGAAACTGGATTATCTTTGATAAATGTACAGTATATGATAAGACACCATATTTACTCCCCTTACTGTGTATATACATATATGAGAGAGAGAGAGAGGGAGGGAGAGGGTTAGGGAGGGAAGGGGTAGAGAAAGGTAGATATTGTTGCTTGCTTGAAGTGCTTTCAAATGCGGTGCAAGTACAATAGCAATATGATTGCTAATGTCGTTTAATATTAGAGAAGAGAAAACATATCCAATGACAATATCGAAAATTATTGAATTCTTCCAAATCGTCATTTACTTGCATCAAACGGTGAAATATATATATATATATATATATATATATATATATATATATATATATATATATATATTCCTGTGTATTTTGCCGCTTGACACAAAGTCAGAAGTTAACAATTAAAATATTTGCTAATCCATAACACTTGTTAGCTGAATGGTCAAAGTGACTCCCTCAGATTCGAACTCTGCACAAAAGACCTTTTCTCTTTGTTTCTAAATCCCGTAGAAACAAATGATCACTTATCTACGTAAAAGTGCACGAATGATAACCATCAGCATGCAGAGGGGGAAGGGAATGGCGTTGCAGTGACCCTGTATATCCAAAATTCGTTGGTTGTTTCTTTTTTGTTTTACAGCATATCAACCCTTTGCAGGTTATTTAATGCCGAATCCAGTAATTTTGAAAAAAAATTTTTTTTTAATAGAATATATTTGTTTTTTCAAGTCAGTTTCTATTCAACCCATAGTTGGAGCCCTAACAGGTACTACCACTCCGGGTCAGAGTGGACCTGGGTGCAACGGCACTTAAAGAGTGTCTCCACACTCCCCAAAGACCGCAAGCTGTGGCCTCACCATCGGATATAGTTTAAGGTCATATCCAGGACCTCCAAAATTGGAAAGGAAGCATAAAATCATTGAAACTAGTTTTCTCAGAATATTTATCGCCACTAGAATTGATACTAGAGTCTTTCGGACATTTCGGACATTATCAGACCTCTGCATGCCACTGGTGTCTAACAAAGAACATGGTGCCATACACACACACTAATAATGTTGTACAATAATAGTTATCGTAATATTTGACAAGATCATTTACTATCGCTCAAACTGAATGACAGGAAAATGATATTTTTTATAGAGCAATACGAGAAGATCCCCTTTGAACAGTGATAATATTTAGATTTACTCGCCATTTCTCCGTCGCTGTTGGTAGTAAGACATTAAAAACAAATTGAAAAAAAAAAAAAAAAAAAAACGCAGAAAGATATCGCATTCTGCCAGAGACGCCGGCTAAGCAAGCATCCGGTGGAACAAAGGGAGGTAAGTGGAGACAATCCCGAAACCCTGGGAAATCAACTAATTACGGTAGGCGCTTGAATTCAACTGTTATTGTTAGGTAAGAAAGAGAACCGGATGATGTGTATACGGATTTCTGAAAGATAAAAGATTATATATAGCAGACACACCCGACAATCAATGGGAAGCCCGTGTAATCCCCATATTACTATTTTTAATATTTCTTTTTAAATGAAGTAAAACGTTGTCATTGATGCAAACTTAAATATTTTTGTAAAACATTTTCATTTAACCACTTCGATTTGCAAAATTAGTTCAGGACGGGTCTGGAGTTGAATGATGACCCTACTTTTAGAATATCACGTGAAGTGTGGCGTGCTTTTATACACTAAGTCACTAAGAATAAGCTTTATTTTTTCTTAAACTTCATTCGGTTTCGAATTTTGCTAGATTAAGCCACTATGATGAGTCGTAGATGATGAAACACGTGTCAGTGGATAATTATATTTAAAAAAAACACATTATATATATATATATATATATATATATATATAATGGTTGTGTGCGTGTGCGATGGAGGATAGAAGTAGACTAATATATATATATATATATATGAAGTTTTAATAGTGATCAGAAAGTTGTTTTATGTTTGGTGTGATTTGACCGATTAAAATGAATAGTGCTGAAGTTTCTGAGCGCGAAATTTGATTTTTTTTTTCTGAAAATCTTATAACTGATATCGCTTTCATGAAAACAAATTTGATGTAAGCCTAAGAAAGTAGAGTAAAATGGAAAAGAACAAGTAAAAAATGATAATCGAAATAAGAGATCGGAAGACAAAAATTATACATTTAAGAAAAAAATTTTTTTTTAATAAATTCTGACAATATACACAAAATTTAAGAAAATGAATTAAATATTGTAGAATAAAGAACTTCACTAAATGGAACGTCTAAAATAAAGAACTTAATAATAATAATAATAATAAAAACGTCCACAATAAAGAACTTCAGAAAATCGAACGTCTAGAAAAACAGACTGAATGAAAGCAACTAGAACGGACAAAGTTTGGCAATATAGAACTAACTCGGGTAGAGAAAAAAAGAGACGAAAATATCTAGAAAAAATTAGGGCGTGAAATTTGAAACGACATAAACATTATAATATAACAAACAAAATCAACAATAATCTACTTTTATTAAGAATCGTGTCATCTGAGGCGAAAAGTTTTAAGTCATTCAACTCTAGACAGCTGATAATCTAATTGTAAACCTTAATCTTTGCATATAAAGAGATGAATATTCCCTCATCCGTAAAATTAAATACATTTTTCTAATAAGACGAGACGTATGGATGGAAAAGCCATCGTTAATTTATCATCGGGAGTGGATATTGACTGGTTGATATGCAGGTAAAAAGTAGATTACATTTGTTAAGAGAAAAATGTACAATGGCAGGTCAAGAACACAACTGCAAATCAAACTATGGGATTTAAATAACCTTCAAGATAATTCATAGCGAATTATATAGTTAAAACTCAGATCAAATTGCAGTTAAAATTATTGACATCTTACAGACTGTGATATAATACGAAAGCCGATTTAATCTGTTTCGTTAAGGCTATTTTCGTTTATATTTTAATCGCACAAACTACATGCAAAAATATTCCATTCAAGTCAGATTCAAGACTGCCTTGTGAGGGGGGGGGGGGCAAACAAAGAACAAATCAAAAAAAATAAATAAATAAATAACAAAGAAAAAAAAACTGTTTTGTTAATGGATTACCACTCAGCAGTGCCTAAAATCTACTCGAGGATAAAGATGAATGCGATTTGTCAGTTGATCACCTCCACTAGAGGATTAGAAACAATGGGTAGAATGTGCATAAATATTGCTTAAGAGGAATTATCCAAGAGAACGGCTCAACAAGTGCTTATTCACATTAGACTTGAAAACGACTGTGCTATATTCTGTTGGGAAGAAAACACGAGCTATCAGTTTCATAGCCGAATTTAGGAATGCTTTAAACAAGCGATAGCTTAGGGCTTCATATGAAGCAAAAGAAAATGTGTTTAATCTGACTAAATCGAATCGAATAAATGCAATAATCGAAATTTTCATATTACAACTTTTAATGTCTATTTAAAAGGCGTATATATTTTTCAGGATCTGTGAAATCATCTGGTTTTATAGTCTAACAAGTTGGAATTTAAGAGGCCATGGAGTTTCGTCGATCCAACATTCGGGATTGCTAATTTATACAAACATTTAAACGAGAAAAATCGGCTTACATTATGCCTTCGGAGATTCTCGCTTTAAATGCTAAACAAGTATTTTTCGTTTGAAACTTGAAATGACGGTCAATAGAGTACGTCTGCCTTCTAGAACAAAACAGCAGACGAAAACAAAGAAAATGTGTTTTTGTGACATTATTTTATTCTATACCTTGTCAACTTGCGCAGTTAAGGCTTGTTTTTCATAAAACAGATCATCAAGTGTTAGGCGGATCAATGAAAAAAGAATCTCGCATACACAAAAGGTAACTTTTGTTATAACCAAACGCAGATCAAGGTTTTATTTTTAAAGAGTTCAACTGGGATAAGGTCCAATAAAGTGAAAACTTTTCTCGACTTTCGGTGGCGGCTTGTTAGCTCCTGCGCATTGTATAATTATTCTGTTATTATTGGTTAGAAATTTATTTTTTTTAAATCGCTGTTGAACTACATGATTACGAAAACCTTTATTTTATGAAAGAAAATGATTGCGAGAAACATGATGATAGGATCTGTCAGATAGATCACGTGTTATGAGATTAGAAAAAGAGCCGTAATTTATAATTAATTGAACAAGTCCCTCACCCTCTTCCCTCTCTATGTATTCCTCAACTCTTCTCTCTCACCATGTCCGTTCAACAACTGTTTTATTTTACTTCCATCAAAGTTCTTAGAAATCTGGAGATAACACTTGAACTCTGTATGAGATACATAGATATTCGAATGTTCCATTAAAGTTCTTTATCTCTCAAACACTGAGTTAGCAATTAATTAACATAATTGCCCTCTTCCCAATTAACCATTTTCATATGTTGTAGTATATCTTTTTATTTTGGTCTCTTACTGTTACTGGATTTCAGAGCAAGAATTCATCTATTCTGGTAGAGTATCCAGCTGAGAGAACACCAATTTGAGAAGTTGCACCATTCCTCGTAAAAGCTAATGTAAGTCAGCCATAGTGAGGATATCTTATTTAGACAGTGAATACTATGTGATTTTGAATATTTGGTCAGGGTTTACTTCTTGGGAAAAATATCCTCATGCCAGGTTGTCCTGACAAACCTCTGTACAGAGAGAGACATGAGACACTCGAGTATAGTGTCTAGTAGACACTTAAGTTCTCCCCCTTTTTTATATGTCAGTCTCTGTGGCCATTTAAATACTTTTTTCAGCGTTGACATCCCATTTACATACGAGTGTTTGTACGCACCATCAACACATATGTAAATTAAATGGCAAGATAAGATATCTGTTTACTTCTATATAAAAGCAAATAATTCTAAATAAGAATACTAATAAAATTAAGGAGATTAGTTCAGATTAAAAGGATAGAGTCGTATAAAAGCTTAATAGACAAGGCGAATCAGCACTTCAACTTATTAGGATTTGACCTGATGTCTCGGTGACCCAACATATCCCATGAGAAATCTAAGTCCATGCAGGTTTATGCCAGCAAGTATTTTATACAGCACAAAAATGCATATTCACTCTTAACAAATCAGAAGATAAATGAAAATGTGCAATATGCAATGTGTGAAGTGGGTTTATGCAAAATGCAGTCCGCAGAGGCACCAGGTATGAAATGTCAAGCCTGCCACAGAAGCAATTACAAGGCAATGATCCATATTTATGAACTAAAAAAGCTTAAAGTAGTGTTTTTGTCACTGAACCAATCGCTTGTTTTCTGTGGGGCGAGCAGAACAATTAGTACTTTCAAAGTTTAGAAAGGTTTAAATTGAAATACATCAAATTTAATGAGTAAACAATGTATTGGGAGCAAATAATAAAACCTATAAAATATAGTTAACAAATCTATAATATTTATATCTACCTGAATCTCTTTATCTATACATGCATAATACACTAGTAAGGGGGGGGGGCGCCCGGCATTACCCGGGCGTAAAATGCGCTTAAATATGACATTTTAATTTATCTAGATTTCGTATATTATAGAGTCGTGATTTCAAAAGTAAAAAAGTATTTAGGTGAGATCCCATTTCAATACTTTCTTTCCAAAAACTACAGTAACTCCTGTTGCTGACTTTTTCTTAAATCTATCGCATTTTAAATATGAACGCCAATAAGAATCTGTCTTTGCGTTTATCATCCGTTTTTGTTGTTGTTTTTTTTAGTTCTTAACATCAAGTGGTTTTATGCCTTATCTAGATCACCTATTATAAAGAAACAGATGTTTCTATATAGCTTACTTGCCGCATATATTAAAATCCGGATTCAGATAAAGGAATATTTACTGTAAAACCTTTTTTCAATTTAAATAAGAAACACAAGTTTTGACAATAAAACAAGACACTTTTGCAAGCGTTGCATGGGAAAACGCGTTTGTTTTACAATGAAATCAAAGAGACTTTATTCCCGACTTTCTGTAATTGTTGTCAGAAATGTTCAGTAAAAGAGTCGATAATTTATTCGGCGACAAAAATAGAAAACAAAAGAAAAAAAAACACAAGAGGAGAAAAGGGAGGTATGAATTATTCGTATTTTCTTGCCATTGGGATACTTCTTTTCTCTTTCACTCGCAAGACTGTGCTATGCAAAAAAGACCCGATAACTAAACAACATGTAATTGTTTTCATTTCGTTTAAAACAAAGCAAACTTAAATGAACTTGTGCAACATTTTAAATATAGATTCTACGTATTCTTATCTATTTGGGGCAAAAACATAATGGCGAGCAAAACATGTAGATGTTTTGTCTTATTATAACAAAAAGAAACACCGTACATATGGCGCCAAACAACAAGAAAATCAACTGGCCGTTACTTGTAAGTGTCTATATATAAACGAATCTATGTTGGATGCTCGTGTTGTCAGAGATGTGTATAATTCAGTGACTGATCCTTCGCGTTGTCATAATCGTTTCGATTAATTCAGATAGACACATTAGGCTTCTTTTAAAATGAGGATTTATTAGCTTTACAATGACAATACAGTTATAAAGATAAAACAAACAAAAACACTGTCATTAATTGTACAGGACTTATTTGTTTAAAATTTTTTACCACCAATAACCAAGATCAAAAAGCCAGTGGAGGTTAAATATAATGGGATTGGACGACTTACTGATTATTTTCATGACAAGTACTTATTGCCACTGGATTTGAATACTACTTATGTTGTAGTTTGTAGTGAAACAATCCCACAGTAATGCGTTTCAAAGCCAGGAAGCTCTTGCAAAAAAACTCTGAATTTTGTTGAAAGTGGACGAAAGTGAAAATTGATTGTCATTTTACCAGGAAGTAATACGCTATTCAAAAAAATACTCGAATAAAAGAGCTAATGAGATGAATGGGTTATCAGTTGAATGCTGAAGAATATAGTTACAAACTAGTGTTCAGTCCCCGTAAAAATGCCAAACGAAAAGTGTTCACATCCGCTATTTATCTAGATATATTAATCAAATATTAATACAAAAAATACAAATACATGCATACATCGTCGATCGATAGATACCTCCGTTCACTCAAGAGTGAATAAGCACCTCTGTAAGGGTAGCTACAGTGGGTTACTGTGAGACAAGGATTGCGCAATCCCAACCACATATCTTCTGAATCGATACTGCTTGAGTCTAGTGGCAAGAAGAAACCCAATACTGACTGGAAACAACGCTGAGATAAGCAGAGAGCACATACAGTACCTGGAATTCCCAAATAGTCACCCATTTTCGTACTGACCAGGTTCAACGTTGCTCGACTTCGGTGATTTGACAGGAACCGGTGTATCAACGTGATTATACCGTATATAAGTAGATATGCATATATTCATACACCCAGACTCGCTATAAAAGCAAACAACCAATCTTCAGAGACAAACACAAAAACGAGCATACACTTCTCAATGACCATACCTGGAAAGCGTACACAAATGTTCTCATGCAGGAATCATACACATTTACGTATAATTCCACGTTTTATCCTGAAAGACATAATAGAATATTTTCAATTTTACATCCATATAATAAAAGCCCCGAGAATGTTAAGGTAAAACTGAAACAGGTCTGTAAATGTGTAGCCAATACCCTAAAAAACTCTTTGTATACATAAGTTCTGTACAAAATATAGAATAGGTCAATACGAAAATAACATCGACAACGTCAAAGAAACCCACAGTAAAGCCAACGATGCAGAACTGAACAGGTTGTACGTATGACTAACAACTATAAAAGGCGTGGATTAAATAGTTGCTGATAAGGTACGAGGGCAGGTGAATTAAAAAAAGTCAACACTTGTAGTATATACTACATAGTAGTCCCTATGAAATGTTTGATAAACTTATCGGTCAAGACGAAAAGTCGCGAATTAAAAATGTACAACTATTCATAAAAAAGATCTAAAATTTTGTTTTTCTTTAATTCCTAAATGTTATGTGTGTATTATTTTAGGTGAAAGATATAATACCTGCAAATTGGACATTTTGTAAAGCAATAACACACAAAAGAATGAAAGCATGCGTCTGTATCAGAATTTTAGTGAAAGAGGGATTATATATATGTGTGTGTGTGTATATTCAGACAGCATATTCTCATTTAGGCAAACGTTATTTAATAACGTGTTTTTATTTTAGATTTTTCAAATTTTCGTATATTTCATTTAGTATTTCGGACGAATCAAAAAAAAACAACAAAAACCCTAATCTTTTTGAATTTTTGCACGAGCCTCGTTAAACATCACGTTTCGTATGCGACATTTCATAAGTACATGCATTCGTTTTAAAAGCTATAACTTCATGGCCGTTGAGAGAACTCATTGGCAAGGACCGTTATTATAAACACGCCAAGAAAAACCCAGCCTAATAATCATAATATCGTATGAATCCGAATATTCTATTGTTGGCATTGGTTTCCCCGAGAAAGACATCGGCTACTTATGAGAGGGACAAAGAGAAGAGTGTCAACACTTTAAGTGAAAGTGATTTTTGTGGAACGAACTGGATTCGAACTTGAACACCCAGGTCGTCAGTCCGCGTTGTTACTACCTGACCACTGCCCCCCCGAGATATGTGTGTGTGTGTGTGTGTGTGTGTGTGTATGTATGTATATATATGTGTGTGTGTGTGTGTGTGTGATGCTTCCTATCTCGGGTTAAACATATTGGGAAGTGATATGCAAACTGCCATTAGCGTATTAAGCAACGCTCTTTGTGTAAACAAATCGAGCGGAGGCATTTGGACGATGTCAAAACACCGTTAATTCATTACCCACAAAGCAGAAGCTGTATAGCGCAATGGTGAGAAGCCTTGACTATCATTTGGGCGGTCGAGCTTGAGGCAGTTGCCTGTCTAGCCGCACTGATGAGCTGTGAAACAGCGAAACAATACTGTATGTGGGTGACTATATATATATATATATATATATATAAATGATCATATCGTTATCAGTGTAGAGGTCAATTTGTTTACAGTAGTTTCATCAAAGACAAACAAGATATACAAACATATTTTGAATTTTTCAAAAATAATTAATCAGAATATCATATATGCGAGAGTCGTTGTTTTAACTCAAAAACTAAAAATTCGAAGAGCTGCAAAGACAGGCGTGGTACCATTATAACGAGGAACCTTTTGTACTTCAGAATTTATTTTTCTACACAGTCAGACACTATTTTATATCGTCGTGATTATTAGTGCAAACACTTGCAAACCATTTTCCCCACATTTTTTTTAATGAAAAAAAAAAAATAAAAATAATAATACATTCATTATATAAAATGTGTAAATGAATGCAACTAAAAATACTGACACATTTCTAACGATTAATGTCTCATCTTTGTTCCCGTTGAAAGAGAACTTGCCCCAGGGTGAACGAAGCGCGGGAATAAAAAGATACGTTAAAGAAACTGACAGTCGAAACAACCAAAATAACAAAGAATAAAAAAAAAAATTGTAATAAAAAATGCAGTCTGCGTTTAAACCGTTTACGTGACTAACGAAAGGCCGCAGCTACCTGTGTATTTCGACCAAGCTAAAGCATGGCTTAGGTAGGAAAACGAATAACAGCATATCAGCTTTTATTATTCGATATATCAACAACCATCCTCCCTTATCCTCCTTTGCTTTGCCATATGTTGCGTTTGCCCCCCCCCACTCTCTCTCTTCATTTGTCCTATATGGAAGGTTGACTGCGCGCGTTTCTTGCTTGGTTTAGCATGAACGCGACGATGTTATTAAACCGCCTAAAACCGTTGCTCCCAACGTGTGCAATTTCGAAAATAGATTTAATGCAAATTTAATGTGAGACTAGACAAACACCGATATAATTAAGATGAATTAAAAACAATTTCAATGATGTAACTAATATTTTTAATGGGAATCGCTACAGACAAAGCATAAAGTCACTTAATATAAAGAGCTAACAAGAAAAAAAAAAAGATGATTATCAAAAAGACAAAGAAGGATCAATCCATAGAATGAATGCAATATTTTGGTGAGAGTAGGATAAGTTCAAATTGCATGATTATCGCCCCCCCACCCACTCCCTCAAAGCGTTTCCGGCTCCAGGAGTAATATAATAAAAATAAATTTGTAATTAGTTTTATTAAAACTTTTGTTATTGTATAAGAGTTGTGTCCCTGACAATAGGGGCAGCAAGAGTGATCTCCCCTGATTTCTATAAATACGGAACACATGGGCGCAGCCATTTGTATTGAGTTCACCAGAAGGATACAACATCCCACTTTACTTAACTCTTACAGTAATATTTTTTTGTTTAAATAAAAATGCAAGAACATGATTCTTGAAACTATCAAGCCTATAGGCAAGAAGAAAGCAGTCAACAGTAAGAGAGTTCCAGGAATTTACAGTTCTTGTAATCGGAAGTTGTTTTACAGTGAAGTATCAAAACCGATGCAGAACCGATGGAGAAAACTAAACTAACGATCCAAAACGAAGCAGGTATTAAAACAAACAATTCTGGAGAACATATGACATTATAGTATTTATAGAAAAGACTGAAAATAGCAATATCACCTCTATATGAGAGAGGTTACTTAGAAAAAGAAAGTGTGGTGGACAATCAAATTACTGATACATCAAAAAAGTCATTTATTTTTGCTAGTATACTACTAAATAGGTTTTTCATGGCAACAAAACAGATACTACACTGCCCCCTCCTGAATTGAGCATTGACAGATAGTATAATGGTAAGTGAATAAATTTCAGGGTAACGTTTGTTTGTTTCAGACAGATATCAAATGTTTATTAGCGATAGATACACTGTAAACATGTGGGATACACACACACACACACATATATATATATATATATATATATATATATACAATTATATATATATATATATATATATATATATATATATATACACATGATGGCTCACTTAAAATTAGCCCAATCTCTCTAATCTTTCTCTAAACATTTTTTTCCGATTAAGCGGCCCATTTAAAAGTAGCCCGGTATCTCTAATCTTTCTCTTAACGATCAGCTAACACCACAAGATAAAATACAATTCTTTTTCCAATAAGATGGCGCTACATGCCACACGTCTCACGACAAGAGTTCATGACATGTTTACGGAAGAGAGAACCATAAGCAAAGGTTATGGTCACCACGTTTCCCAGTTTATGCAAATAATCCTCACAATCTGGAACAACTAAAGGAGAACATTTCCAACGCTATCAGGAGAATTCGACTAGATACACAGAGAAAGTCGGAGGTTACATAAACCTAAACGTTGTAAAAAATAACAATCAAGGTGAGAACAGTATTATGCAAAGTATGCGTTTTATAAATCCTAATTAAAAACATTCAGAAACATTAACAGAGATTTGCTAATGTTAATATGATGATCTGCTCTTGTATAATTGTTCCCAACTAGTGAACTGTAAACTTTGTTTACATCTATGCATTTCTGGGCACGTTTAACAACCTTTGCAGATACTGTCTGTGGATCTTTTCTGGTGATTCTCCTGATAGCGTTGGAAATGATTGTGAGGATTATTTGCATAAACCTTTTGTTTTAAAGTCTCCCAAAGATAAAAATCCGGGGAAAGCGGTGGCCATAACCCTTGGCTTATTGTTCTCTCTTCCGTAAACATGTCATGAACTCGTGTAAGTGGTCTGTGAGACGTGTTGCATTTACCGCCATCTTGCTGGAAAAATATTTTTATTTTGTCTTGTGGTGTTAGTTGGTCTCTAAGAGAAAGATTAGAGATATCGGGCTACGTTTAAGTGGGCCGTTTAATCTGAAAAAAATGATCAGAGAAATTAATATTTAAGTGGGCAACCACCCTATATAATCACATGTCCGGTAACGTTATGGTCAACCTGACAAAGTAGAACTAGGCGGTAATTCAAAATTGAGGACAGATTGAAGAAAATTATGCTCTGAGGTAGAAGAATTTATCTCAAAATTCTAAGAATTAATAGCTAACAGGTTTTTGCCTGGAAAAAGCTTAAACAGAACAATGCAATATTACTAACATGTTTTTGTCTGGAAAAAGGTTAACAAGCAGAACAATGATGTTAAGAAAAAGTAAAATATTTTTGACAGTAGTTTAATTAAGACGGTTATTTTCAAAGAACACAGAATATTAAGCTTGAATTAGAAAAGAAAATATATCTAGAGTTTGGGAAGGCACAGTCTGCGCTAATAAGACTTGTTGACAGGCGTCAAAGATTCTCAACCTTATAGAAGGCGCACGCAATAATTGCAAGCTATTAGTGCCGTGTCTTACGAGGGCGAGAAGCACGAACAAACAAGAAATTCTTCACAAAGAAAGAAAAAAAAGAATTTGTTTCGAGCGACTCCGAGTAATTAGTCGGAATGAAAAATATTTACTTAGAACATATCATTGGCGCATTCTGGGAAATTATGGGGGCTTCTTAGACATGTCGAATCCTGACACCTCAACCCATCCCGAAATGTGATCGTCCGTTCTGTCTGCACACGTTCATCCTCGCTCCCTTATGGAATTCAGTCAGCCATGATGTACGGGTGATGAAAAGTGCTGCTTTCAAGAACGGGCATGAATAACGTGAACAAGAGAAAATTCCAGGGGTCATGTTTAAAAAAAAGTAGTAGGAAAAGGTTGACAGAGGAAATTTAATGTTGGTCAACTCTAATAACAAGGTTTCTATTTATCGTTTGAAATGTACAATTAGTATATATATATATATATATATATATATATATATATATATATATATGTATATATATATATGTATATGTATGTGTGTGTGTGTTACTGACAGACCTCCCACCGGTTTTGCCCGGTCATAAATACACTTAAATATGATATTTTAATTTATGTAGATTTCGTATTTATTATTATAGAGCCAGTTCATTATTGATTAGAATATATATAGTAATGATTTCAAAAGTTTTAGAAATGTGGCGTGGGTGCCTTCAGCTTGAATCGAAACCAAAATATTTAGCGCTCCAACCTTGATAGTTACTTTTTGAGCTATCGACAGAAATAAGAACGGTTAAAAATCAAACGACTTCATGCTATGGATGTATATTGGCGCATGTGCCGAAGTAACAGGTTTACTAGATTTACTCCTGCCAAAATCAACTGTTTTTGTTTCGTTATTTTTTTTATCTGACCCCTTAGCAGCTATTTTTATCGGTTAAAAAAAAACAAATCAAATTTTTTTCCACATGTCCAAATTCCCGACATATTAATTTTCAAGTCTTGTAGACCAAAAATTCAGAGAGGCGTTCAGTAAATTTAGATGGCTCCGTGTTTTTTCCTCGTAAGGAATAGTCAGACTAAAATGACGATGCCTTACGAAGATGAAAGAAATTTAATACAGGAAATAATTGTTTTAGATCACATTGAGTTATATTATTTAATAAATTTTTGGTGCTATTATGGTGGGATTCCTACTCATTTTCTGTTCCTACCTCAGTATGGGTAATTAAAAAAAATACAAATAAAAAAAAGCAAACAAAAAAAAAAGGCCTCAACTAAACGAGAAAACAAGCAAATAATGTAATATTCCCCTTCCAAGTTGAATCGACCATTTTTACTTATAAAACATTAACCTTTAAAACATGGAGAAACATAACCAAACACGCATATCCTCCAGAGATGTTTAAGTGGTGCACAGTAAGGAAACAGCAACACAGTATCTCCTTCAATATGGTCTCCTGGTTGAGGAAAATTCTTGTCACAACTACGATGGGCCAGTAGGTCCGTAGAGAGAATGTGCTAGTATAAAGGTGCAGAAGAATATGTTGCCAAAGATTAGACAAGAGACCGAGAAAATGTTAGACAGAAAGATTGAGATGTTGGTGAAAAAGAGTTTTGCAGCATCTAATCCAGTCGCACTTGTATGAACACTGCTGGCGTGTATTGAAAAGCGATATTAAACAAGTTTTTGTTAATTTTGTTTTTACTAAATTAGTGATTCAGTTTTGCAATATTGACGATCAAAGTTAATTCTGATTGTTTAAAGTTCGTTCTTATAAATTTTTTAGCATGTTTTATAGAATAGAATAAAATCGAATCAAGAAGTATGTTTTTTCTATCCTCCTTTGACAAGAATCACCTTGGACCCGAAAAAGGGGATAGGAATCCCACTATAATAGCACCAAATCTATTTGTTTTACCGGGTTGTGCATGAGCCTCAATATCACTTATGTGTGGAGGTGAACTAATGAACTTAGATAGATAGAAAGAGCAATAGTAACAAGCTAAAAAGTTAAGAGAACGGAATGGTGTAAGCAATGTGAAAACTAAAGGTTGTGGAAAGGAAAGAGACAGTGTTGGTAAAAAAAAGAAAGGAAAAAACGTTGAGACAATGTTGGAAAAAAAGAAAGGAAAAAACGTAGAGAGTGTGTGGAAAAAAAAGGAAAAAAAAAACGTAGAGACAGTGTTGAAAAAGAAAAGAAAGGAAAAAACGGAGAGACAATGTTGGAAAAGAAGAGAAAGGAAAAATAGTAATAAAAATAAAAATAAAAGTAAAAAGAAAAGCAAAAACTGATAAAACGAATAAATAAAAATGTCGAGAAAAAAGGTTCCAAATATTGTATGGCTTTTTTTTATTTTAGAGATCAGTTCAGTCTGTTTATTTTGGTCCTTCTCTCTTTTTTTTTTTTTTTTTTTTTTTTATTAAATATTTACCTTAGTTGAAACGACGAATACATCGCAGCTAGTTAGTGTCTCCTCTGCGACCGGGTAGACGGGGTGAATAGTGATATAGTGTTTAGATTCTTACTTAAATCTTTCCAAATGATGGGGGGGGGGAGGGATGAATGTGTATGAGAGAGTCACTAAATGCAAGCCCTTCCTGTTAGCTTCTTTGACAGCAAGAACACATCAATTCTCCTGCCTTTAACCCTCCCCCCCAAAAAAAACATTGGAACTCTTCATCTGCCAAAAATTGGTTCTGCCACATAGAACACCAATAAAAAGGAACCATGCCACATGTCTGCTAGTAAGTCAAGGCAGGAAAATCTGTCATCAAGATGAGATGAAAATGTTACAAATTCATCAGTTGTATTGGACAGGAAGAAGATATAAATTATCTTTTTTTTTTGTTTCCCAAACTTTTGTTTTTACCTTTGTGAAACCCTCCCAAAGAACTTATAAGATATTTTACAATATTTATTTTATTTCTCCTTCATAAAACATTTTTTTTTTTATTTTATAACCGGTTTAAATAAAAAAATCTTTCTCAAATGTATTGATAATTTTGAAAATTTAAGTAGAAACCCCTGTTTAGCTATTAAAGAATATTAGGATTTCGTGCAACCGTGAGATTACTTAAGAGCTTACCAACGGTTCCTTTAAGAATACTAATAATTAGGCAGATCTTATATATATTATATACACATACGTGCAAAAAAGACTGTATGCTAAGCGAATATGAGCGAATTGAAAATATGAACGAAATGAATAAAATGTTATTACTTCTGAGCATACTTCTGACAGTGTATTCAAAGATAACCATGTTGCTCACAGGGAAACAATTCTATAGTAACGTGTTCCAGAGATGGAAAGAAACTATTCATAGAAATTCCGTTTAATGTTAGGCACACAAAAAATAGGAAAATTATTTGAAGTTATTGTAGCAGTACCAAGGTCTTATTGCTTGAATGTTTTGCAAGGAGCAGTTACGGATTGAAGCTCAGACGAGAAATAACGATAGAGCAGAGCAAAATTGGCAACGTTTCTTCTGTAAGAGAGAACTGTAAAGAACATAAGAGGAACGCCACTAGACCTCGTGGAACCCTTAAATATAATCTGTCTCTCTCATATATAGAAATGAACTCATTGTGTACATTTGTGTTTTCCATACAGAAAACGGACAAACTATAAAATTTTCTGATTGAGGACAATGGAAGTGCACTTTCTATGTTTTTCTGTTTACAATCGTAAACTCCTTCAGCTATTTCCGGTTCGTTCCGTAAATCGCAATCGGAAACATCCAGGCAGCTAAAGAAGCAATCATGTTTCTTGCACTATCAATGTTTTACTCCAGTCACTATACAAACGTTCACGCATCCTCTAATAGCGAACACCTTAAACACTTTATCGACTATAAAGGGAAAATGTTTGCATGCTAATGTCAGAATAGGACTAATTCTTATGAAATTTAATATACAAACTCTGCCTATAAGACTGATTAAAAAAAAAAGTAATTGCATGTAGGGGCAATTTGTCTTAGAAACGAATGTCTGATATGTTGAAATGTCACATAACGAACCAGCAGCAACATAAGCAGCTTGAAAGAAATTGTCGCCTTGAGGTTTGAACATATGATCGTAACTCAAGCATAGTGTGGAGAAAAAAAAAAATGTCGGGAAAGCCATTTTGCTACCGGGCTTTTTTTTTCTGATTTTGTAATCTGTGATTTTCAACGCCCTAAAAAAATGTCATTTCAATCATCTTAAAATAATAATTTTTTTCTTTCACAGATGCCACAGAGTTAACATGGGAACTCGTTTATTTCACTGACGAAATATGCGGACTATCGAAGTTTTTCAATTTTACAGCAAATCAATCCTTTTGGAGTGATTTAATCTTGAATGCGATTATTTGGCCAGTTGTTGGGTTTTACAGCTCGTCGACCCCTTTTTAGTTGGTTGAGTACTCATTTTTGTATGTTGGTGGCTAATTCGATTTTCTCTTTTGCACGTTTGAGTCTTGAGTTATCAGAATAATTTCTATTCTTGTTTATCCATTTTAGTAAAAGACATTTGGATTTCCACAACTTTTGCATCATTTCATTTTTGTAGAACTGTTTTTGTTGTACTGAAACTGAAAGAATAGCCCTCATAACGTTGTTCTCTCTAATAGGCCCAAACATTGTATGTAGAGACATGAAAGGAAATGAAAGCTTCGACACAAACTTATTCATTTTCTTCGTTTATCACGCTAGTCACCGACACGTACTTAATACCAGTATGTTTTCTCTTTTTTGCTGCCACGTCATCTGGCTGTCATTACACGGTACCAGACGCGACTCACTGTCCTTACACGGCACCAGACGCGGCTCGCTCGCAATCGAAGAGGTAAGAGGAAGAGTCGTCGCGTGCTTACCGAGCGTAACTTTCTATGCGTCTTTTGTTCTTTTTTTCCTTCCGACCTTAATTTCTATATATTATACATTCGTTTGTGTCGGTGACGTGACACTCATGCCATGCCCCAAAATGTTTACACTAAAACCTCAAATTCGAACATTCGATTTTAAATAAAATTTAAACTTTGGGTAGGACATTAATTCCGTGAATTTTCCAACATTTCAGCTTCTTCCGACCATATTATACGGCAAAACGAAAGTAGGTGAAGTAATAAAAAAACATTATGTTTTTTTGAACAGAGTAAAAAAATATGTACATAATTGTGATTCTCATTCAATTCAGAGCAACGTCGGGTCCACCTGCTAGTTTTATATGTCTCTGTGAATTCGTTAATGTTCCAAAGCGGCCAAAGTTCCAACTCGTTAGTTTTAAATACCAAAATAAAATCAAGATGGCTACTACGTCGCCAAAAGAGAGAGGACAAAGATGTCAAGATGAGGAGAGGGCCGTTCGATTTTATTCTAGTCAGAAATTAATACGAATATAAATGCTATCTGAACATAAATACGTGTTTAAACTTGTAATCATATATAAACGCCAAATACACGATAATATGTCAATACAAATGTAGGCTCATATATCGGCTATTAGTTTCAACATACAATTAATCTGAATGTGTCTGGAATGACGTCGAAGATAAAGTTTTAAAAACCATCATTTTATACATACTGAGACCAAATATCAAGATCTTATGAATGATATGAAGAGAAACTGGAATCTTAGCGATATATCGACCATGCCAGTGATTATAGGTGCCACAGGGCTTACGAAGAAGAACTTTAAAACCTATTTAACCAGTATTCCCGGTGAACCAAATGCAAGAAAGATTCACACAATTGCACTTAAGGGAACAACGAGAATCCTGAAAAGAGCCTCTCGGCTGGAGTCAATAAGAGCAGGTGAATGTTGGCTGCTGGTGTGGCTTCCTCATATCCAGATTAGAACACAAAAATAAGACAATTTAAAAAAAATGGAGAACCAACTAATATTTATTTATGCAAAGTTGACATTTTTGTGATAATATTGTATGTTTCTCCAGTCTTCTTACGCTCTAATCCAGTCTAATTGCAAATGAAACTAAATCTCGTCTAGAAAGTAATTAAAAAATATTTTTCCAAGGAAGGTAGCGGTGGGTTAATCTTAATTTCTCCAAACCTTTATCGATCGTAATCTGACGTTGTTTTATTTAAAAAAAAAAATAAAATACAAAATCGATGCGATTTCAACTCCAGATTAAATTTCTATTTATATAAAGTTAGGTATATTTATATACTTGTATATGCAGGATTAATTTCTAAACTACTTAACCGATCATCATGAACATTTTGGGCACACATACTGGAGTCGTAATATGCGCTATATTTAGTTTAATTTAATTGAGTACAAAGGAGATAACAAAGAGCGTAAAAGACCTACGTAAAAACTGACATACCTCCGATTTGAATGAAATTTTAACAATCAGAATTAAGCAATATCCTCAACAGTTCAGTTTCTGTTGAGTTTTATAAGACGTTTTTAGGAGCATAACATGGATATAGGTTCCCATTTGAAAATTCAAATATTTCAGATTTGCATTAAATTGTACCCATAGTCATTAGACACCAGTTAAATAGGATTTAATGGATTTTAATTTCGTTTTAAATGACCTCTCAAGCTTAAGCATTAATTTCGAGACATTTTCTAGAATCAAAATCATGTAATGGATTTTAATCAATATTAGAATAAGGATTCTAAACATAAGGTTTCGTCAATTCATACCTTGATTTTAATCTCCTTGGGAAGCATAAAGTGATACAAAACTGCCGTCCCGTCCTGGGACGAGTATTCTAGTTTAATATCAGAAAACGAATAATATATAATGACGAATTTACGACTGGCTAACCAACTTAGCCAATGCATTCCTCTATTCTATAATGATATGTGGGAAGAATTCTAATCCATAGGTCCAAATGCTCATGTTAAAATAATTATTTCTCTGCATAAAATTTATAATAAAATGAAATAAGAGCATAGCTTAATAGGGTTGTCTTTAGAGATAACCTAAATATTATTTATAAATCCGCCATTTTTACAGACTTCTAGTTTTCAATCGTTTATTTCTAGCGAAAGGATTCCGTTATCTGTTTTTAATAAATTCCGGCATATAGCCGGAATTTATTAAAAACAGACAACGCAAATACAGCAACATAAAAAGGACATAAAACTGGCATTATGAATATGATTTAAGTCGACTAGCTTTTCACTGTTTACGCCTTGAAAGATTAATCAGTATTTAACAAAGGCAAAGTTGTTCTGTATGCAATCGGAGAAAACGGGTCAGAGGCAAAAAATGCATGGCCAGGTTTAAACTGATTTGCACAGATAACCCACATGTGTAACCACGCTGATGAATCATGAGTACAATGTAGTTATCCACGGATATGCGTTTCGTCGTCTTTACACCTTACCATTAAGATAACATTTTACTTCAATAAGTTCTCAGTAATCTAGGGTGCTTCTTGTGGCTAACATTCGAGTTCTTTGAGATACTGAAATACATAGATATCTGCGAGTTCATTCAGGAGTTTGAATTACCTGCTAGACACCATCCTCGAGTGTCCTTGGTTTCTCTGTAAAAGGGTTTGTCAGTACAACTTGAAACGAGGATACTTCACTCTACAAGTAAATCTTGACCAACTATTCCAAATAAAATAATATTAGAGTATTCGAAGCCAAAACAAAATCCTCTTATTGAGCTATGCACTGGCTCGTACGAGAAATAGTGTATGTTCTCCTTGTGATGTTATTAAAGTTTATTATATACTAGTAGTTGACCCCGGCTTTGCTCGGGCCCTATGTACTGTTCATAACTTGTCCTACGTGTGAATACACTTTATGTAAGATTTCAAATGTTTAGACTAAAATTTATCAGAGTAATTTCGTATAGTCTGCAAAAGTCATTTTTTTTTTAACTTTGACTAATTTTGACCTCTTAACATTTATTATTTTGGTCTCAAATCAAATTACAAAGTTTTACCCATGTCCAAGTTATCTGCATCTAAAGTTTCAAGTCTTTAGACCTAAAATTGGCGGATAAATTTGGTAGAATCTGCAAAGGATAACTCTTTCAACATTGACCTTTTGGAAGCCAAATTTTCGCCTCAAAACTGATTAAAATGCTTGCCGCATGTCTGAATACCCGTTATGTATAAATTTCAAATGTTTAGACACAAAATGGGATGAGTAGTTTGCTAAACACCGCAAAGATCAAATCTTTGGAACTTTGACAGCTCAAATTTTAAACACAAACCGATTAAAAAGCTTGTCTTATCTCTGAATACCCTCTATATAAAATTTCAAATGTTTAAACCAGAAATTGGCTGAGTAATTTGGTAGAGACCGCTGAGGTCAAATTTTTTAAAACTTTGACCTCATTTTTGACCCCTTAACATTTTTTACCCCTTAACATTTTTTGGAGGGCTCAAATCAAATTAAAAAGTCTGATCCATGTCCAAGTAACCTACATTTTAAATTTCAAGTGTTGAGACCCAAAATTAGCGGAGTAGTTTGGTAGAGTTTTCAAAGATCAAATCGTTGAACGTTGACCCCTTGACAGCCAAATTTCTGGCCGAAAATGTGGCTGCCAAGGGACCAAAGTTCCAAAAATTTTACTTTTGCGGTATCTTACAAATTATTAAACCAATTTTGGGTCTAAACATTTGAAATTTTACACAAAGGGTATTCAGACATGCAGCAAGCTTTTAAATCAGTTTTTGGTAGGAAATTTTGCTGCCAAAAGGTCAAAGTTGAAAAGGTTAACCTTTGCAGACTGTTAAACCCCTCCGCCAATTTTAGGTGTAAACACTTGAAATTTTAGATGTAGGTTACCCGGACAAGAGTCAAACATTATATATAAGTTAAAGTGTCTGTCTGTGTGTGTACATTTCCCTACGCAATAATTGTCAATTTAAAGTCTACAGACTCGAAATTTGATATACAAGGTACTGAGATTTGGGAAAATCGATGTGATCGGTTTTCGGCCAGAAATTTAACGATTAAGGAGTCAAAGTTCAACGATTTGACCTTTGAGAACTTTACCAAACTCCTCCGACAATTTTTGGTCTAAACACTTGAAACGTTAGATATAGGTTCCTTGGACATGGATCTGACTTAATAACTTGATTTGAGCCCCAAACAATAAATGTTAAGGGGTCATAATAGAGGTCAAAGTTAAAAAATTAACCGGTTTTTTTTGCTCAACATACACCTCCAAATACCCGAGCAACGTCGGGCACCCATGCAAGTATATATATATATATATATATATATATATATATATATATATATATGCACATAAAGTTATGAACAGTACATAGGTCCGAGCAGAGCTGGGCTGAACTGCTAGTATATATATATATATATATATATATATATATATATATATATATATGTGTGTGTGTGTGTGTGTGTGTGTGTGTGTGTATGCAACCAACTAAAGCTTTAATATGAAACTGGTATTAGCATTTAACATCTCAATTACTACATTTATCAAGTTAATGACATGACAAGATTTTATGTGGAAACGTGATTGCATTTATGTAGTCATTAAGTTCCTATTTCTTTTTTAAGATCAATGGTGTGTAAAACTGCATGACCTCGTTAAAAAGAAGTAAAATTTATATGGTGCACAGCTTAATGTGGAAAAATGAATAAATAGGAAAAAGTGACACAAAACAAAGAACCTTTTTCTCAGGCGACTTCAATCATGCACCTGAAGAGATGGACGTTTTAGTTGTCGATGTTTTATTATAAATATATAAGTTTAGTGGTTAAAGTTAAATTCTGAAAATCAAAATATAGACACATATATTCGAGTTAATAATTTATTGTTTGGCAAAAGGAATATATAGAAGGGGTTATATTAATTTCCTTAATCCATGGATTTTCAATAATGGCTCATATCATTAGAGGAAATGAAATGCGGTTAGCAAAATGTTCAGCTGTGAAAAGGCACGTATTTTGCTTTTCAGCACAAATATTGAAAATAATTTTTGGGTGGTGAATGATAGTTATATGAAAATAATTATTGGAAGAGGGAATTTCATACAACCTGGGCAGTCCATTATCAGAAGGAGTATAATGTCCTCCGGGGTTTTATTTCCAAGTAGGCAGAATATTAGTTCAGTGGAGAAGACAGTAATCCCATATAACAAAAGTGCGTAGTTGCTCCTTATTGTTATTCCGAAAGGTATACGGGGGCCTATTCGTTGGTGTGTTGAATGCGTTTTGGTATATGTAATCTAAATTATCTTTTGGTGTTGGCACAGTATATCAGATATTGGATGGATATACCAATCCATTGCATATATTCTCATGGGGGATGGAATTATATATGCATGTGTATGGTGTAAAGGATCTCGAAAATCAATGATCTGGGTAGCAAAATATTCTGAGATGATTTTTAGAAGCGATGTGTTGGACGAATAGCTTCTAATATGAGATTTGTACTTGTTAAACTACCAGTCAGCTTTCTTGTTGAGAAGGGGCGAGGGAAGCCTTTTAGATGAGAGAAAGAGGAGGGTGGGGTGAGGTAGAGAGGGCAAGGAGAGAAAGGGGGTTGATTTGGACGAGGAGGCAAGTGCTTATTGGAATTTCTTCGGGGAGGGGGGAAGGAATTGTATGTTTGTATTTAATATTTGTTAGTATTTAATATTTAATAATACATTGCTCTATTCTTAAATATTGAGCTTTTCCTTTGTGGCTAGGATCACCTTGAAAGTATTACCTCTAGTAATATCTATCAGGATTTTCCATCGGATTTTAATCTGTGTCTTATCTCACTTATATATATATATATATATATATATATATATATATATATATATATATATATATATACACACATATATATATATGTAGATAAGTTGATGACTGTAATTGTAATGGACAGACGTGTAGAAGTTAATTAAGAAAAATATTTTTAAAATGTCTGTTTTAATTTGTAATTATTTGGTATATATTTGTATGAAGCCGAAATGATAGTATATTTAGAGTAGTATCTTGTGGTGTTGTATCTGTTCTCTTGTTTAAGAAGATGCATGGAGAACAGAAGGCTTTCATGATATAGCCACGTTGAAAGGATGGATAAGAATTTTTTGGTTAGTTGATATAGAACAGTTGAGATAACGGGTCCAGTTCGCAAGAGATTACTTAAAACCGTTCAACACAAACCAACAAGTAAAACGGACGTTAAATCGAATATGATGATGTCATCACACAATCCTTGCAAGCAGCCCCTTCTTTTTTGTGTAAGTGGACAGAGTAATGTAGTATCTGTTCTGTTATTAGATCATCCGCCCGTGTACTACCTTCTGTTTAGGGGGTAGTGAAGCATATGCTTGGTCATATACTGATGTAACTTTTTTTTTTGTAATTTGGTAACCATTTTTGATTTTTTCTTCTATGTATTTTCTATAGTTTGATAAACGCGTTGAGATTTTCATATAGATATCCCCAACTCCAGTTATAATACAACCGATTTTGCCAATTTTCTTTAAAAATTAGATTTGTATATTTTCTGGATTTGGTAATATTAAAAATTAGGATGGACTGATAAAGAATAAAATCAACCAACTCTAAAAGGAGATATGTTAGCGTAATTTCATCGGTGGGTGTGGACTATAAATAAAATGACAAAAAGCACTTTGTTCATTATTTACCAACATGTTTGAAGTGCAAAAAAAAAAAAAAAAAAAAATAATAATTGTGTGTACTATATATATATATTATATATATATATATATAATATATATATACACACACACACACACACACACACACACGAGAGAGAACGAGAGTGAAAAAATCTAAGTATGTATACGTGCATATATGCTTATGTCTAATGTATACATATGATAGACGGAACGGAAAAGAATTAAACACAGCAATAAAGAAAAACATGGCATTGACCGGTTTTGGTCCCATCAGCGAACGTCTTAATAAAAAGTTTATTTTATTCTGCCTGTGTGTATTTTCTATTCTGTCTTTCATACTTTCTGTCTTCACAACTGTTCATGACAGATCGTGCATTTTATTATTTATAACATCATAAAAATGGACTTCACAAAAAAGAAAAACTGCTCAAAATCTTTTCAGATTTAACTTTGTCGTGTGTGTGCATTTATGTTTATGAATTTATTACATCGCCTACACTAACCTGAATATTTCTACGTCCCGATATCTTAGTGAAGTGAAATAGCGTCCGTGGCGACTGTTACTTTCAATGACGTGTAGCGGTAATTCAGAGGATGGGAGTGTACTTGTACAAAACCTGTTGTCGCTTTAAAAAAAAAAAAAAAGGCTTCAGGCATTGCTTAAAACTTTAGTCAAGCAATGACAATGCACAATCGCGAGATGAAAGTCATCAGAGATGCCTTTATATATATATATATGTGTGTGTGTGTGTGTGTGTGTTTATACACGTCTGTATCGATTGTACTAAAGCTAATTAAGTTTTCCCAAAAGCTTTTTTGTTCTTATATATAAAATAATAATAATACAAAAGACATGTTCAAATATTCGTTGATTTTGGGATTGAGTTAGTTTTGAACAAACTTGTTTTACTCGTTCCTTTTATTAATTGTCTATTATTTTCACTCTCTCGCTGTACTTTGTTCGCTCACCCAATCTGTACGTAGATCAGCCCATTATAAACAAACGAGAATATCAAAAGAGATAGCAATATTGTATAACCTGTAGTTAAAGCGATTGTGTGTGTGTGCGAAAGAAAAGGGATGCTGTTAGATTTTGTTTTTATCCCTTTATATGTAACTGGCTTTGTAAACTTACCTTTTCCTGGTGCAAACAATTTAATCAAAGCTCAAATGGCTGACATAACGGGTTAATTCTTTTCTACATGCGTGCGTAATATATATATATATATATATATATATATATATATATGAACTGCTAAAACACTTCAAAAGATAGCTTAGTAATTAAATAGGAAGATGACAGTTTTGAACAGAACTTTCATTCTTTTGTCAGTGACTTACGTCAGAGCAAGTTTACCGAGCCCGTTTACTCCCCCCCTCCACACATACATCCTCTTCGAATTATCAATGTACAATGTCGCATTTGAATGGAACTTATGTAGGCTATCAGTTCTACTTTGCAATAAAAAAATTATAAACAAATGAAATAAATAAAAAATTAAAAAGAAATGGTTCTAATCAACGGTTTAACTCTGTCCCGTGGGGAGGCATTGTAAATAGGTAAGATTTGTCGAGCTTGAATTACTTAATTAAGCAATTAAGCAATGTATAGTAATTTGATAAATGTAACGGCAACTCGCGTTATCAATCGCTTTTGCCTCATATACCATGGAAAAATAAATATACCCTTGTGGTTATGAACGTTCAAATACAAAATTAAAATAGTCATTTCTGATGGACGTCAGATCACGTCTAAGTTTCAAATCTCGGGGACGATGCGCCTACCACATATAGCCACTGTGATAAGTCGTAAAACGACGAAACAGCTCTCTGCCGATACCTACCTCACACAATTTGGAAAAGAAAGGGTAATTTTCTTTGAAGTGATTGGATGTAACATCCCTTTTTTGTGGTGGGAGTGGGTTTTTTGTGTTCGCGGACGAAACCCAGTTCGCAGGGGCAAAATCGAAAAAACAAAAAAAACAAAAAAAAAAACCGAAAAAAAAAAAAAAAAAAAATAGCATCTTGAAAGTATTTTAACCTTTCGTTACCGGCTAAATGTTATCCCTGGAGAATTTATTTTCGGGGGGCCACGCGTTCACTGCTAGCCTGGTTTTAAAAACAAGGACTGGCAATTTAAGAATAACCATTTCAGTTGGGAACCAAATCTCACCAGATTTCGATAAAGCGAAAATAAAAATAGAGGCGGCAAGGAAGACAAAACCTGAAAAAACGTAAATGTTTATAACAGAAACACAGGGAAAACTATTGACATAAAATGAGTCCAGTTTCTTTTTTTTTTTTTAAGATTTGTTTTAACAGAGTTTACCAAATAGAATTTTTCGTTCTCAAACAAAAAAACTAAAGAAAATGTCATATACAACAGTAAAAAATGATCGGATTGTTGCCAACTTTACTTAAAGATTAAATAGTAAAAGTTATAAGGAATTAATTAATTAGCTGTACATTTATGAAGAAAAACACGGATTAAGTTGTTCAAGCCCGTCTCGACAATACACAGCTTATAGAGTTATATATATATATATATATATATATATATATATATTACAAATGAGTCACTACTTATTAAGGCCCAGAGACCACTCGAGGATATGGGCTAATAAGTCAATAGGACAATATCGTTGTAATCGTTTGTGGAAATTTTGTAAATTGGATTACTTAAAGGGACGATTTATCAAGAACTTGTTTATATTGAACTTGAAGACGACCATATTTTGTCAGCTGGAAAATGGAACAGAGTTCCACAGGCGTGCAGTTCGAAAAAGCTTTGTTCATGGTTAGGTTTAGGGACAAGAGTGGGGGAAATTGTTGATAGCGGTTTAAGCTAAACGGGTGTTTTTCATGAAAGCTTGGCAAGAAGGGACCATATATTGGAGGTCGGGCGAGCACTTTCCATAAAAATAACGATAGAGTAGAGTGAGGTTCGCAACCTCTCTTCTGTGGGGAAGAAGTTGCAGGGAAAAGAAAAGGGCATCTCCTACTACTATTATTTTGAACTATGTCAAGGCAGGATAAGCTGTTTCTAGCAGCTCCTACCCAGGTGGGGCAATAGTACTCCATCCTAAGACATATTTGCCTCTTATACAGGTAGAGAATTGCATCGGCAGTGAAATATCTATCTATTTTTTCCAGCGACCTTGGCAACGAATTTGATGTAAGTGTTCAATTTTAGATCAAGATTAAAGGTCATACTAAGAGAGTGATTGGAAAATCATCCCCTACTATTAAGTGCTCGTAATTTATTACGTAAATATAATTCTTAGAATAAATACGAGTGTATAACATAGGATTTTAAAATGGAGTACTGTTGACACATTTTGTTTTGGAGGGGGGCTCTCGGAGCATCCTATTCTGCCCTGACAATATTCAAAATCGGTTTCGAAACCTAGTAAGTGATGTTATTTATTTTCTCCTCCCTACGACCTCTTTCCACAGAAGATACGTAGCGAGCCCAACTCTACTCCATCGTTATTTTCATGGCAAGTGCTCGTCTGAGCTTCAATCTATGCCCCTCGCCATACTTTCACAAAAAGCACTCGTCTACCTACAATCACTATCAACAATTTCCCCACTATCTGCGCCTAAATCTAAACGCAAATCCCAAGAAGAAAGCTGGTTTCCATAAAACTGTCCACCTATGGAACTGTTCTGCCTGCCTTCCAGCTGACTAAAAACACCGTTGTCTTCAAGTACAATGTAAAATAGTTTTTGCTGAATAGTCAAATTCCACTATTAGCATTATTGACTGAAAATGTTTTGACATCTAACAGTGGTTTGTTTTAACCGTTTTAACAGCCGTTTTATCCAATTTTGTCTTTCTAGCAATTTTATTTTTCTTTATCTTGAAATTTCCAGCGTTTCGCAACGAAATTACATCCCTAAAATGATCTAAATATCAAGAATAACTGTTTACCAAATATATATGAAAACTATTTGTACCTATTCGGTGTTACTCTTATCATTAACCTAAAACCATCAGCACTAAAAACAAAATAAACAACTCCGACTCCTTCCATATCCCTGATAAAAATACAAAATTAATGACACGCATACATTTTTCGTTCATTTTATTGCTGACGCCATTTTGTCATAATTCTCTATGAAAGCATCCTTTAAGTTTCCTGAAGCCATTTTATCATGTTTTGTTTTCTTCCTAGTTATAATCTGAATAAATATACAAACTTTCTGGTAACCATTATCTCCTCTAGTCTCAATTTCCACTATCACTCTCCCTTCCCCCACTCTCTAATATTCTAACCGGCAAATCGCACCAATCAGAAAATACGCCCGTGATTATCTCCCTTTGTCTTTAGTGTCATTCCTTTGAGAATTAAAACCGAATATAAAATTAACGGGCATCGGTGAAATGCAGACAGAACATGTGGTAACTGTTTTCATACAATTCCCATAAGAAAACACAGCACGTTTTAGAAAGATATGTCTAGCTTCAGTTATATACGGTTTTCTCTGAAGAGCTTTACCACTTATAGTTATTGACTAGGAGGAAAACAAACGTTTCCCAGGATTTAATGGAGAACGTTATTCCATTTATCATTATGCTCATAACACTATATCATTTAAAAAGTTACCTCGTTTCACCCTAATATAGTTGAAAGAGATCGAAATTTTTGAAGACTTTGAATTAATGTCTTATGCATCTTATTTTAATTTGATTAAAATCGAATATACGTAAGTAGTTTCTGCTTCCATAGCTCTTAAAAAAAAAAAAGGACACGCAGAAATACAAGACCATTTCCGTGGTCCTCTTGGGGAATTTTATACACGTGATTTAAATTTAACCAGAAGAGGATATATTTTAAATTTTAAGGGAGATTATGCCTTTATTACTCCGTTAGAGGACACTTAGATTCTATTGTTTGTTCCGGAAAACGTTACATATAAACACATCTTCATTAACCCAGCTTTAGCACAGTATTCTACTTCAATAATTTATACTATAAATTATTACTATATATACTGAGCGTTCCCTTTCACTAATCTTAAAAAGAAATTATATATATATGGAAGCCTCCGTTCAGTCTCGAAAAACAATGGATACCCCCCTGTAAGTGTAACAGCTCATGTAATTGTGAGGCAAGGTTTGCGCAATCACCAACCACACCTCTCCTGAATCGGCACTGTTTGACTCCAGTGGCAAGGAGAAGTTCAGGACGACTGAAAACAATGCAGAGATAGGCGGAGAGCAGATGCAGTACCGGAAATCCCCAAATGGTCACCGATTTTAGTACTGACCAGGTTCAACGTTGGGATCTAACGGGCACCGGTGTGTCAACGTGATTATGCCGCGCGCGACACACACACACACACACACACACACACACACACACACACACACACACACACGAGGGACGGTCCAAAAGTAATGCCACTTTTTTTTTTTTTTTTTTTTTTTTTTTTTTATTAAACACGAATAGATCAGAAAGGATTGCAAATTGCATTGTTATGATGACGGAACTTCTGCAGTTATGGCCTGGAAGTTTCATCTCTATTGCAAATATTGACAGTATAAGACTAAGAAAGCAACTCCTGCCATGGACGTGAGTTAAAAGCAGAGATGCGTCATTGAATTCCTACATGCAGAAAAAATTGAACTGATTAATATTTACCCGGGCCTGTTGAACGTTTACGGAACCGATGCAGTAGCTATCAGCACAGTTAGGAGATATATACATACATATGTGCTTATATATATATATACATACTTATAGACATATAGTAAGAAAACTAAATGTCCTTTCAGCTCACCCTTGACATTTAATATATTACGTGTGTGTATGTATATATATATATATATATATATATATATATATAGAGAGAGAGAGAGAGAGAGAGCTATTTGGAGAAGTTCTCGGCAGATTTTTAAAGAAATGTTTTAGGAGAACAAATAAATAAAAATCAAACAAATAAAAATGAGAGAACCAAAGGGAGCTATTCGAACCCGTGTCACCTGCTTCACATAAATAACAATTACGTCGCCGACCCCCTTTTAGCCGAACTTTAGACACTTGTCTCTCGCTCTTTTTTTTATTAAAAAAAAAAAAAAGAAAAAAGAAAATGAAGGCCTTGACATGACCACTTAAGAGTCCAGCAACAAGGTTCGAATAAACATGTAAGAAATAAAGACATACCCAGTTTTTTTAAGCGACATGTAATTTGAACCGAACACAGAACCTCGGTTTCTTCTGCATGTGTATGTTGGAAGGACGACAAGTTGGAATTCATGGACAATCCATTGGTCACAAGGCACAGGTGTCCCCGGTTAAGGGATCTAAATTGGGTAGGGGAAATAATGGATGTTCTTGCAGGGCTATTAAAATGCTTTTGCTTATAGATGAAAAAAGGTAGGGGGGAAAAACAAATAGGAAATAAGAATAGACAGGAGAAAGAAAGAGGGGATAAATATAGGGAGAGAGGAATACGAGAGAGCGAGAGAGAGAGAGAGAGAGAGAGAGAGAAAGGTGAAAGGAGGAAAAGAGTGCGAAATAAGAGAAATGTAAGAGGAAGACCAGGAAAAAAGGAGAAATAAAGCAGAGAGGGGAGTAATAAGGGAGAGAAAGGGGAAAAGGGAGAGAGGGAAGGGGAAAAGGGGAGGGAGGGAAGGGGGAGAAGGGGAGGGAGGGAAGGGGGAGAAGGGGAGGGAGGGAAGGGAAGGAAGGGGGAGAAGGGAAGGGAAGGAAGGGGGAGAAGGGAAGGGAGGGAAGGGGGAGAAGGGGAGGGAGGAAGGGGGAGAAGGGGAGGGAGGAAGGGGAGAAAAAGCGATATGAGAATAAAAAAACTTCAAAATATTTCTGTTTTTTTTTTTTAGGAGGGGAGGGGCTTTTTTTCTCTCACACGATATTTGCTATCAAACAGGACTACGTCTTATACCCGGAAGATTGCAACTATTAAAGTCTTGATCAAAAAGTTTTTTTTTTTTTTTTTTAACCTTTTCTTTCTCTTTTCACACACAACAAATAAAAAGATTGACAAATTAAAGAGGCGTGTAATAAATCGCTCTTTTCCTACACGTGTTTCCACCGAAAATCCTCTACTCAATGATTGGGAGCATTTCAGTTATCGATTGATTTATTTTTGCTTCGCGTCTTCGACTCGTTCGTTTGATTAGGAATGTGACGATGAGAGACAATCCCCACTTTTCTAACACTAATCCAACATCTTTATGCAAAGTACGAAACAAAACGGAACGTTTTTTTTTTCATTTCCTACAATAACGACGATTAAAAATATATCAGTGAATCTTAGAAAGGAATTAATCACTCGTGCAAGCCATCGCAATTATCAATTCAAACACTAGAGAAATATCAGAGATCATTTAATTTCACGTCAAATGCGAATAAAACAGTCGATACATAAATTAAAAGCAATTTACTAAGTTGAAGATTCTTAATTATTTTTCAGGGGAATTTGGCGCTGCATTATTCCCAAACTTGTTTTGTATCCAAAATCACAATATACAATGTAACCCGGATATAAGAGACCGTAATACAAGAAAAACGGACAAGAGATATTTTCTTTGGTCCAAAATTAGAGCCTGTGTTAATGTACAGTGTAATCCGCTTATAAGAACCTCGATATAATATAACCCGGATATAAGAGAGCTGCAAGAAAGTATCTTATATCCGGGTTACACTGTATTTCCTTAGATAAAAGAAATACTTAACAGATTATGGTTATTTTCATAATAAATACACGGAAATTAAACATGTCGATATTTCCCTTTTCAACTAAATGACATAGGTGCGGATAATTCAAGTTACTTCCGGCTTTGAAATATGTTACAAAGCGAAGGACCAAAGAGTGACATTAAGCAGAAGTTACGAAACCATGCGATTTCCAGGAGAACCTGGCTTAGCTGGCGAAATTTCAACAAGGAAGGGCACATCTTACTACTATTCCCAATGATGACAGTGCTGCTAGCAATACCGGGACGGGCTATCCGCCTATCTGTCGGTCTCTCACGCATGCGAAAAGAACCAGTCCATGGCTGTGCTTCTATTTCAAATAAATCTGGTTAAAAACTGAACATTGGCATCGTGTGATTTGGGGTCACAAAGATGACACGAGTGTACGCGCACTAAGTAGAAATATAAACACACACACACACACACACACACACACACACACACACACACACAATAATTTACTGGTGTAAATTCAAGATTTGTTATTGACGCTCGCCCAAAACGTAAATACTTTTGAATAGGATTTTGATACGCACACATATTTTACAAAAAAACATCGTTGTTTCACCTATCAAGGGGTGGGATGTTTTTGTCGAGAAACTTAGTGTGTATAGCGAGTTAAATATTAAATAGACAATTAAATGGTATGTCAAAATCGAAAAAGTGTCGCTTTCTGCTGACTGTCACCCCTTTCTACAGGTAGGGGTTAAATAATATTTTTACTACTAGTGACATTCTTTTATTTCTAATAGACTATTCCAATAGTTTTATTCTTCCTTTCCTTCTCGATGAGAGAGAGAGAGAGAGAGAGAGAGAATAAAAGCCAAGATGGAGCATGCAACATATATTGAGACAGTTTGAAACCTAGAAAAGTAGTAAGAGATGCGTTACTTTACTTGCAAATTTAAACACTTAATATATTTTTCAAATATAACTCAATTCCAAAACTAACGGATATTTTAAAAGGTATTTTATGTGATTAAAATGTATATGAAAAAATAACTTGGCGAAACAAACGTTAATAAACCCAGCTTTATAATAATAATAATAATAATAATAATAATAATAATAATAATAAAAACTGCTACATATGTAAAACACAAAGCACCACATGGAATCACGAAAACTGAAAGTGTATAATTGTAGGCCCTCCCATTTTAGTGTCACCATAAATTGCCACCACACCAAATACTCGAGAAGAGTCAAGCAGGATGGAAAAACCGAGGAGAGAAAGCACTAACCTGACTTCCACTGGAGGTGTTCGAAAAGGAATGAGACTTTGGGAAAGCTTATTGCTACCCAAATGTATGTGAATGCTCACCTGAAGATTTTGGAGACAATTCACGTTTGTTTGAAGAGATCTATTTGTAAACAGATTGAATGTTTCTTAGGTTTGCACGTGATTAACTTCAAGGTGATTCTATCGTTGTATATTGACCATACGTTTATTTTAGATATATTGTGTTTCTCAGATTTTTTTTTTATCCCAGTTAGACCACTATTTTAAACTAGCATGGGTACCCGGCGTTGATCGGGTGTCAAGAGGTGGTATAGTAAGACTACTGAGAAGCCAATCCCCTAGTGCCCTTGCTAGCGCAAAAAAATAAAATAAAAATAACGATAAAAATAAATAAATAAAATAAAAAAATTAACCGTTAGCCTCCCATTTTTTAATAAAGAATATCAAAATATGTCTTATAATTTTAACTTATACATATATATATATATATATATATATATATATATATATATTTCAGCAGTTAGAAAGGGGGTGAGGGTCAGTTTGGTTTTCTGGAATTCGAGGGCCAGTTGATTCCTAGTGGCTTTCGTAAACCGGCTGTCTTCGCTTGGACTGGTGTTTTGATTTGGCAGAAGTCTCATTTGCAAGCCCGTTGTTCAGTATAAGAAAACGAGTATCATTGTATCCCCACCTCTCAATAACCTTTTTTTTTTTAATTCAAGTAGTAATTTTTACATGAAGCGAGAATTCTGATGCCGCATTAACCGAGATCACACAATTATAACACCGCGACCGGTGTTGGACCAGTACAATGAACAGATGATCACGACCTGTGACGATCAAGATTGACCGATCTCTGGATTTCAGAGATGGACATTTATGCTCCACGTGTTTTTCACAGATTACAAAAGCCCAAACATCAGTAAAAACTAAATAAAATTTTGAAGTCTGAAATCTTTTTCTTTTTAGAAAGTGGATAGCATTGATAGGTTCGAGCCCACTCATTTAGATTTCTTAATTTAAACTCGTGTTCCGACAACGTTGCCACGGAAACCAACCTCACCTGGGCAACTTAATTATAGTTTGCCATTCTCTATTAATCAGCAGTTATGAGATTTGTGAATTTTTTTGTTTGTAACGACTTCCAAAGACGTTTCCATGGACCAATGATCTGACATATTCTGCCCGGTAGTTATGGTTCCGCGAATACAACTCGGATATAAAGACTATAACAAAAAAAAAAAAGAAAAAAAAAAAAAAGAAAAGAAACAAAGCCCTCCTGTAAAAAAAAAAAAAAAAACAAAAAAAAAAAACAAACAAGCAAAAAACAAAACGAAAAACTCAAACTTCAACCATGAAAGTTTTCTAAATAACTATATTCAGTTTATATCAGGATATTTTTTTTATATAGCTACTATATATTTTAATTAAATCAATCAATCAATTAAAAAATGCATAAACATTTTAAAATTCCATAAAAGTATCTTTTTAAAACAGAAAACATTATTTACTTGATATTTTTCCGCTTCCAACAAACAATACGCATAATAAAGATAGCAAATTTCATTCGTTTATTTTAAAATAAATAAACATAAATTAATTTGTCTGAACAAATTAATGTATGTTTGTTTTCCCGCGTTAAAATAAATAAAGTGACAGCAATTCAAGACGACTAGAAGCAAATATGGTAGAAATTTTCTCCTAGACGAGATTGCCTACCAGGATTTACGTCTGATCTAGCCTACTATTTCCATTCATAGTTAACGGGAAAGGAAACGGATTCATACCTTTCCCAATAGCATTAGAAAAAAAAAAGTCACTTAGAATTCAACATACATAAACGATTTTTTTTTTAGAAGCAGCGAACTCTAAATTAAAATAAATCACAGAAAAATATTTTTAGCAAATAAATATCTGGTTTATTCTAAAGATTAATTTTTGGCATTTATAATTTAAATATAATTTATAATTTAAATATAATTTCGGGCATATAGCATATGGCATAATCTGGAGGGCAAAATTTCACCAACTTTGCATTAATTAAGCGGTATTTCGTCAATGATGTGTTAAATGTTGTCTTGCAAGTGGTTTATTGTGTCTGGTTTATCAGCGTAGGCATGGGACTTTACATATCCCGAAAGGAAAATAATCTAATGGGATTAAATAGCACGAACGAAATAGTCAGTTGACAGGTCCATTTCGTGAAATTATTTGTTCAAATATTTCAAAATAATTTTCAAAATAAATTTTCAAACGCTGTCCGGATGCCATTCTCTTCATGATGAATTGCCAAACCAAGCTAAACTTGAAATAACCGACAGTTGCCAAATCTACGATTAAAGAAAACAGATTTGTTAATTTAAAGTCTTGTCGCCTCTAAAATTAGATCTGCGATCTGACTTGTGTGTATTCCGTTAACGCTATAAATGTTTACGTCTAATGGCCTTTCAGTTGTACGTTGCCACGCACTTCAGACCCAGAGCAAGTGATGTCTGGTTCTGAAGGCCATGATTGGGTGGAACTAGGTCTGATGGTAGAAAGAGCAAATGTGGGAACATGATTTCTTTATGTATGTTCAGCTTCAGATCTTAAAATGTCCGTATATTTTGAAGTTGGAAGCAGATGAAGCAAGTCTCGAGGGTGGGGGATGGTTGTTAATGAAGCGGTGAAAAAAAAAAAAAAAGTGAAGTGTTGTTAATTAAGAATCTTTTACGCGAATTCATTTTTCGATTAACATACAATTTTGGCTTTTTTTTTCGTCGACAGCACAAACACAAAAGTTGTCGAATTTGATAAATCGTATGAAGGAGAAAGAAAACTCAAACGTCAAGAAGCACATCAGATAAAAGTGATGCGACGTTCTCCGCTTTGAATTGTTTCTTCCTCTTCAAAGAGTTTTCGACCTTGAGAACGGATATTTACAAAATTTTGTTTATTCCCTACATCTATTTTTGTTTGCGGTTTCGCGATTTTGTCTCTATCGTTTTCAGTCTTCTACAGAGTAATCGAGTGACGTCACCATGCACGTTTTTTGTTTGTGTCGACATTACGGTATCTTGCACTGCTTAGAACATGCATATCATCCACCCTATAATAAAGACCAATATCTCCTTCCTTATCTTTTTTTATCTAACGATTTGCGATAGAGAACGCGAGTGCATTCGAAATTTTGAATAAAATTACAAAAGAAAAAAAAATCAAAACTTTTTTTATACTCCAAACACCATCATTAATCCTCTCTCTCACACACACACACATATACATACATACATATATATATATATATATATATATATATATATATATATGTGTATGAATAAAAAATCAATACGGAAGATATATGAATGTTAATATCTTTTCTGTATTTATTTCTTGTGTGTTGACGTGTAGGAATACAAAAAGTCTTTTGAAAAAAAACAAGAAAGTTTCCTTTAAAAGCACATAATTTTCGACCGATCCTTCGATCTTCCTCAGTGTGAATGATAGAAAACATGAGTGAGATGGCAGAGTTAGCAGCGGGGGGAAGGGGCACGGGTATAGCCATTAAGGTAAAGATCTATCATATATATATATATATATATATATATATATATATATATATATATATATCTCCCTTTTATTGATTTTATTTATGTATTTTATTTAAGCCCGAAAGATTGTCACGACGTTTCGACTGGTTTTAAAACAATGGAGGCATAGGAGAAAGTTATTTAGTTTTACGAAACAAAGAGAACCTATGGGAGAAAGGAAGAGGAGGAGGCAAAAGCTAGTGAAGTAGAGATAAGATAAAAGAGGTAAAGAGGAGAAGTGAAAGACAGGAGAAAAGGGAGGAGGGTTAGAGTAAAATAGAAAGAATAGGGAAATATTGAAGAAAAAAAAAACTGAACAGGATATAAATTGAAGGTAAATAGAAAATACAGAAAATTAAGAAGAGGGGGAGACGGTGAAAGGGCAAAGAAGTAGAGAGAAAAAAAGATAAAAGGGTGTACAAAAGAAAGCGGTTGCAAAAAAGAGAAGCGGGAGGAACAAGGACGATTAGAGAGGGAAGGGGAGGGTAAGGATAAGAAAAGAAGGAGATAAGGAAGAATATAGAGATAAAGTATATTAGACTCGATAATAAAGGTGGTGGTATTAGAGAGACGAAATACCTCGGTTGAAGAAAAGGGGTGACGGTAGTAGAAAGAAAACACAATAACAAAGCGAAAAACGTCATCGAAATGTGAGATTAATGTGCACCCCCCCCAGGTTTTCTTGAAATTTATTAATAAGCTAATTAATAAGCAGTAACAATGATGAATACGCAAAATGGACGGGCGAACGAGAGGATAATATTTACTTCCTTATATTTCATGCAAGGATAAAGAAGAAGAGGTATGAGGAAGTTATCTGCCGACAGAGTACGAATTGTCCCCCAAGGATGTAAGGGGGGTGAAGGCACATCTCCCAAGCAGAGAGAGAGAAAAAAAAAAGAGAAGAGACATATGGCCGATAACAGCTGCTCAAGTGATGGACCCGGGCTTAAATTAATGTCTATAAATTTTAAAATCACAGAGACAAGATGGAGAAAAGAAAAAACTTAAAAAGTAGAATCAGAAAGAAGAGAAGAGATGCATTCTTAAGACACGCCCATTTAATCTGTGCGGTTAGCGATGAACATGTTATTTCAAAGTTGTGACAGACAAATAGCCAGATCGATGGAAAGAGCATTCCATCCAGATGCATGGACGAATCTTAATAGGATATTCCAAAAGTATGTTATTTTAAATTCAGACTGACTGAAATAATTTCAAATTTAGGAGCAAAAAAATATTTTTTTTTTATCCCGTTAAAAACGAGCCGAAGTTATAGCCTTTATGTCTAATTGATGGTTAATATGTCTAATTGATGGTTAATATGTCTAATTGATTATGTTTTATTGATAGTGAATAATAAGTTATAATTGATGGTTGAATATGGTTAAACTTACGTTCATTTTTGCATTAAATACTAATCCTATTGATCCCTAACTATGCATTGAACGGATTCCATAATACTAAGTTGACTGTATCTCATCACAAAATGTCAACCAGATCGGCCTAGTAGTTTCCGAGAAAAAGTGAAACAGACTGACAAACTAAGAATTATGTTGTATATTTAAACGTGACAGAATAACGATGATACTATTTCTAAACAAATAATATGTTCGGGTAAAAAGAATAAGTGACCAAGGAAAATGATTTTAAATAGCAACGCGACAGACAGACCGAAATAATGTTTCAAATTTAAGATAATAATAATAATAATAATAATAATAATAATAATAATAATAAATTCATATGTAAGTGTGACAGACCAATGATAATCTTTTCAAACCGACGCGCATACAAAACTTCAGAGATTCGCAACGCATCTTTCAACAACAAAAAAAAAAGAAAGCAAAAAAAAAAAACACACACACAAATAAAAAAAAACACATAAAAAAAAAAACAAATAAAAAAAATGGACAATGTGCAACATTAAGATTATTTTATATTTTTTTTATTATTAAAAAGCAAAAACCTTCATGAAAAGCAAAGAAACAGATTCTTATATTTCGGGTGCCCCTTTTATATTTGCTTTCTTTTACCTTCCCGCGACTCCTCATCTTAAACAGAAGTGGGTAGGGCTAAGCAGCCGACACCCAAGGGTCTTGCTTTTGTCTTATTTAAGCATAGTTTCAAATTGTAAAAGTCGAAATAACTACCTTGTTTCTCGATGAATTGCCATCGGGAACAGGCAGACCCCCTGCTTTGGGAGGTTCGGATTGAAGCCGGAGTCTACTAGGGTGGGAAGTAGTGAACATAAACAGCCTCCCCCAGCCCCTCCCGCAACTTCTTCACCCAGGAACACAAAGAATAAGAATTATGTTGATAACTGAATAACGTTAAGAAAAGAAAAAAAAAGCAAATGAAGGCGAATAATAAGTCAACCATAAATTGAGCAACGCAGAAATAAGTAGTGATGGAGGAAGCAGTCACACGAAAAGAAACTTGGACGAAAAACGAGGGCACAAAGAAGTATTTAAGGAAAGACACAAAGTTATAAATAAAAAGTGAAATTAAAAAGAAAAAAAAACATTGTGGAATCAAATAGTATTTTCATCTAAAAAAAAAAAATCTCCAAACTTATTTGTAAGAGGTAATAAATAGGCAACGTAAATTATTTTAAATAGGTAATAGGTTAGCAGTGTCAGATGTGGCCAGTAAAAATGAGTGATAAAAATTTGAATAATTAGATTCATTATATTTCGAAGCTTATAATTACTTGAAAAATGTCATTTAAACCATAATTCTTTTTCAATAAAAGGAGCAAAGACCAAATTTTAAAATAAAAGGTTTAATAGAAACATATGCAATATTTTTTTTTAAATCGGTTTCCTTAAAAAGAGATTTCAAGAAATTCAACGAATTTTAACTTACTCCAAATATAATATATATAAATTCCCCAAATCACTTACCTATAAAAAATACTAATCAGTGGGTGCTTCCATTCTTCATTTCTAAGAATTTGTCCATATTTATATTTTATATTCCATGTACTTTTTAAATAAAATAATTTTTAAGCAAGCATCCGAAAAGCCCGCGATTTTAAAATCTAATAACAGGTATTCACAGAGCGGAGTTGCTTCCCTTTTTTCCAGTTGACAAATGCGGAGGCAGAAAAGCGCCATAATTATTTTAAAAGCGTAAAAAGAACACAGACCAAATATATTTCCCGGTAGTAACTATATGAATGAAAAAACATTTAAAGTGCTAATTTGTGTCTTATCCCCCACCCCTTTGAATTTCTGACATAGGTTTACTGTCAACTATCAAATTCGTCAATATGGGTCACCGTATTTGAAAAATGATCACATTTCACTCATCAAATTTTAAAGAATTACATGAATTTTTTTTTTATTTTAAATATTTATTTCTTTATACAATGAATAAAAAACATTGAATGAAATAGAAAAAACTGATGTAGGTGTTCAATTTTTACAGGACAGTATTTTCAGCATGTGAGGTTTCACTTAAAAAAGAAAAGAAAAATCAACGTGCTTTAAAAAAAACGTTTTAAACTTTTTACTTTACAGGTAAATTTGCACATAAGTATTCTTTTGTTTTAAATTAGATTTTATTTATTCATCTTTTATCTTCAATTTGTGATTAGGTGAGAAAATTAATTATTTTCTTTTTAATAGAGATTTCAAAATGGGGTGAATTAAAAAAGAAAGAAACGTTTGTCTACAATAGTATATTCGGTTTATTGGAAAGAGCATACAATTTCACATTAAACCCGACAATATTTTAAAAATTGAACGAATAGAAAAATTTTGATAGATTTTTAAATTGAAAAAAAAAATTATCTCGTAAAATTCAATTCATTTTATTACGTAGAAAAAATGGCTGCATGGGCGCGCGCATGCACTTTGTAAACACTTTAAAAAAAAAATGAAATAATATTTCTATTATTTAAAAAAAAAACTTTAATACTTTATTTTGGAAGTATATTCAATAAAGAAATTAAACAACCCACTTTAAAACGAGATATTACGAGTTTTTTTATATTTTATTCGCAGTTTTGTGTTAAGGGTGTCAAAAATTCCCCCAAAATTCTGACACGCCTAGTAATAGGCAACATAAATCATTTGAAAGAAAATATAGTTGGAAAACGAGTAAACACTTATTTTGTTAATCAGCTAACAGACGAACTATTTGCGTTAAAATAATAAATATTTAACCCTTCCAAGCCTGTACAATGGATACATCGGCACTATAGCAAAATAACTAATATTTCTGCCTTCTAATAATACGTTATCAAATAATTTTGCTAATCGCAACTCGTCTTTTTGAGTAATTATGGGTAATTATTGCTCAGTTGTGTCGGGGTCCAAAGGGTTAAAATTAATGATAAGCCGAATCTTGCTATATACCCGTCCTATAGTCAATTGCGTATGTTATGAGTCTTACTTCATCTAACTAAAGATGGTTACTTTGTTCAGAATTGATATTTACGACAAATGTCAAGGATATGGATGAATACATTTTACCTTCATTATTGAACTCAACGTGACTCAATTTAGATCTTTTTGAGAATATTTTAATGTACGAAATATCATTTTATTGTTACTTATTATATGAAAGACATCTATGTGTGCGTTTGTGTGTGAATACGCGTGTATGTGAATGTGCTTGTGCAGCTAAAAATCTCAAACTACGAAACAAACACCCACAAAGTTGGCATATTCTTAATCAGCACTGTTCGGAATAAATATCTAAAATGTAGAAAAATTATTCATCCTTTGACCCTAAACTAGTACAGGCTTCATTAGGGATGAGGTGGTGGGTCTGATTTTCAGTCCAACTAAATGCAAGTAACTAATATTTTCATAGCGTTAATTCCTTACGCAAACTCATTTCTCGAATTGTGCGCGTGTGCGTCCAAAGAGAGGAATGGTCTGGGCGGAGAAGAAAAACGCAGTGAAGAGAGGAAGACAAACGGGAGAAAGGGAAAGATAGATAGAAATTTTAATAGAAATACATTACACGTTTGCTTCGGACAACTCCAGGTAGCCCTACTAGTTTATAGACAAAGATGTTGCAATTTTCATTCCCTTTTGCGTACCAATAGTATTGCAGATACGCCACTGGTTTCTGAAACAGGATTTTGAAGACGACAGGGGGTTGAAATCCTAAAAGGGAGCAAGAAACCCTCCCGTCTTACCCGAATCTCTTATTCTATTTCTTTCTTTCCGCCCTCTCCTCCCATGATGCATGATGTTTCGGCCATTGGCTGGTTTCCAATGCAAGCGAGATTAGCTGTTAACATCCGAACATGCAAATCATCACGCATGGATAGACACAATATGCGCACCTTCACATTGAGGTTGGACACACGAGTGCGAACTTGTGAATCCAACCTCCGAGACGAAAACATAAATCAAAACGACAGACCATTTGTTTAACCATAAACAAGTAATGTAACGGCTGAGATTACAGGACAAATAGAAAAAAAATGACGAATCAGAGGAATCAAAGTGATACATTTTTTGCACATTTATGATTCAAATACAATTAGTTGTCTGTGTAGAGAAAGCAAAGTTACCTGCCTTCCAAGTTTTTTATTTGATAGAACGAAGTTGTAGGTAATCTTTAGAAGAAAGGAATCAAGGGAAACCTCAAATCACGTAAAAATTTGTGTTCGCGTCACTGTTTTCATTTGATACCGAGGTTCGAAATTTAGACCATCTTTCCTCTTTGCTTGACGATCGCCGACATGAAGATACCTTTTAACTTAGTGTAGCAAGCTGGCGAAATCTTTTGTAGAACAGACTAGTCATCAATTAAAAATAAAATTAAAAAGGCACTATCATTAAAGCGCAGTGCGCATATACACCTCTGACTTATTTTTGTGAATGTCTCGACGTTGAAAATCGATGAAACTCATTTATTGCCATACAAAACGTTATAGTGGAACGCCTCGCTGAAATTTAAGAATTCATTTGAAAATGATTAAACAAATAAAATATCCAATGCTTTGAAAAAAAAAAGAAAACACAAATGGAAAAATGACTTTCGGAAAAATAGTAATGCGCAGTGTACGCACACACCCTTGATCTACTCTGATGCTTGTTTAGACATGTAGTTGGTAATGATTAACTTGTAAAAAATGCAGAATAAACGCTGCTGTGGAACGCCTCGCGAAATTATGCACAGCTGAGTCTAAGTGGAAGCAAAAATATAAGGAGAACGATTCCTTTACGCAGTAGCATTAATAGATTCTAGCCCCGTGCATGGAATTTTTCGCTGCTCTTCTATGAAATATCATGTTTGTATGAATAACTTAATATCTTTCCATTGTTTTAGAACTTGCTATATACCCGTCCTACAGGGGAATGCATTTACTTAATTAAAAAACGAAAATGCAATCCCTGAAAAAGAATATTAACTAAAAACGTGGGAATTATTTAAAATGATATGCTATAGGAGAGAAGTTATCAAATAGTCGCACATCTCCAGATGTGCGACTATTTGAGATTAAATATGAATTGTTTGTAAAAATGTTTGTTTATATTCAATAAACTCATTGAAAAAAGAAAATCTGAATGATTCTATGGTGTTCATTATAAAAAAATAAGAACTTATTTAAATAAATTCATGTTGCAATTCAAATAAGAGTGGGCAAATTAAAAACGACTTCACAAACAGCGTTTCAATATCAAAATTGATTTTAAAATAAGGGCCATTGTTTTAGGCAGTCTTGTCACGCCAAAATGAATACAATTGTTCTCTAAAAAGCAACTCACAGAGCAAATATTGATCAACTGGCCCAAATAATTAAAGGAAACGTTTTAAAATATAATTTCCCGTTTGATTATATTTGTTGTTTCTTCAGGACGTTTAAATGCATTATTTCAAATTTGTCTTTTTGTTCTAAACCAAAGTTAATCAGTTCTGTCACGGTTTGTAGTTGCCTAAAATTGAAGCAAATCACAAAAGTTCATCAATTTCGTTTGTTTTAATTCTGTGTCAGTCGCCATTGTTAATTGGCTGACCAACTGGATGCTTCTTTTTCAACATTTGGTCGGTTATTTAATGGAGTCAAATCTCATCTGTTCTTTGACAGATGTTAACATTTTTCCAACAATTCACATAGCGTGAGAATGTTGACGACTGTAATTTGTGTAAAACCTGTGTTCTTATGTATCGATTACAGAAATAGAACCGTGAGAAAGGATGTCAAATGGTTATTGCAAGTTTGCCTGAACGCATTTAGACACGTTATTAAGAGTTAAATCCATAACGCTTTCGAGTTTGAGAAGTTATTTAACTACCCCCCCCCAAAAAAAACCCCTGTTGAATTTGTCTTTTATTAAACTTCTGTAATATTGCTTCGGTACTTCTAAACAACACCAACCATAACTGTTTATTTTTTTATATTATTGATGTTTTTTTAGCCGTGAACTGGGGGGGGGGCGATTACTCTCGGCGCCAGAATCCACAGGGTCTAGACCATCCCTGCAATGACAGTTTTCCTGTTGATTGCGGAAAAATGCTGGTCCTGTGCAGTTCTAGGAGGTCCACTTTCCTAGGTCTTGTCTACTCTCTCTCTCTCTGAGAATGGGTTAGTTTATTGCTAATCGCATAAGGCGCCTTTACCAGATAATGCCGAGAGGGTTGCACAGCCGTTTTTTTTTTTTTTGGCGGGGGGAGTAGAGTATTTATCCTGGAGAAAACTAACCTTTCAATCCCATTTTCCGACAATTGTGTCACATTTCTCACCATGAAAGAGAAGTACCATTAATCTAACTGGTTTTAAGTTCTATTCGGCAAAAGTAATACAATTAAAATAAAAAGCGTAAAATTCGAAACTTGGCCTTTCTAATTGATTAAAAAATAGACGTCTGGCAAGTAACAGCGCCTTTTTATTTGTATATTTCGGTAAAATTCGGAACGCGATTCAGTTTTCTTCGTTAATAGTCGGAACTACTCACGTCATGAATAGTAATAATAAAAAAAAAACACACTGGATAACTATTTTTATAAAAATAACCCCCCCCCCCAAAAAAAACACCCAAATTAATCTGACGATATTTCTGTGAAAAGTTGTCCTTTAAAATTTCAATTCAATTTGCTTATAAAACATTTGCTATGGCATGAAGTGCAACAGGTTACCTCAATATTCCATACAAATCTTTTACTTAGGGATACAAGTACCAAAATTGGCACAAATGACGTTCAGAACATACATTTTAAGAAAAGAACGTTAACAATAAGAAAATTCAAGATGGCTTCCAGTTTTCAAGAAGACTGCAGAAGTAAACCTGACAAATTTCAATTTTGGTGCTTGTATAACCAAATGAAAGATTGTTTCAGTAATCTGCCTCACTAATGCGGATAAATAACAATTAAATAATTTTTATATCATTTAAAGTATTTTCAGTTAACCGCAGTGTATCGAAGACATTAAAAATAAACCTGCTAAAAGACTGAAAACATTTTTTTTATTTAAAAGGTTTCTATTAGTTCTGTAAACATTCATATTTAAATTAGCAACTTATTTAAAGTTTTATCTTTTACGTTTTTTTCTATGTTTCCCGATTTTTTATTTATTTATTTCGATGAGCAACTAGTCTTGACTCATTGCTCATCTCATTCTCTTTTGTATATAAAAACAAACGTCTGGAATTGTGAAGGGAAAACAAGGAATCGGTAGAGAGAGGGGGGAGGTTAAAAATTTGAATAGATTCAAATGATGCACACGGAAAGTGATTGAAAGAGATTTCTTTCAGTTTTTTAAAATAATTTTTGTTTACTTATTTAATTTAAGAAATAGATTTGTAAACAGAATTTCTGCTTTTTTTAAAGCAACATGCAATCCATTTTATTTTTCGCCGTTTAATTTCTTTTTTTTCTAAACAATCTCCATGATCCTGTCTTAATCTGATTCATTCACGATTAAAGAAATTTAGAAACATAAAAACTGAAATAAAATTCTGCTCGACACGCAGCCGACAATAAAAAATCTTTTTTAGAAATATGTCGAACGGATAATCAAACTATTCATTTTTTATTTGTCAAGATCGAGGGTCGACGTTAAACTCGAACCACCCGACCTGGAACGGAAAGTCGGATCTTTCGAAGCCCCCCCCCCATTTTAGTCATGGAAAATAAAACTTGTTTTATTAAAGAGAATGGGATCCATTCATATCCGTGAGTACTTATTAAAATAGATCGGTTCTATCATATTTCGGCATCTAAATTTCATTTTAAAAACTTTAGATATATGACAAATTTTTAAAATGAACTTTGGAAACCGAAATTATTAATATATTATTTCAGAAATATAATTATCCACTGACACGCGTTTTGTTGTCTACGACTCAGAGTGGATGCATCTGACGAGATTCGAAATAGAGACTATGGTAAGAATCGTAAACCTCTACCACTGGACCATCTCGCACGACTGCTTTGTATATATCGCGATTTACGTATATGTTATTTGTTTTGCAATACGTTTTGAATGAATTCAATTATTTATACAAAAGTGCATTTGCACCTAAATGTGAGTTGGGATTAATTTTCCCTTTTATCAATTTGGGACCCCCAAATGGGGAGCGACATATATATTGTTTTTAAAATATAATTATCCACAGACCCGCGTTTCGTCGTCTACGACTCATCAGAGTGGTTGAATATAGCGAAATTATATATATATATATATATATATATATATATATATATATATAACACAATCACATTGACACACCGGTTCCCGCCAGATCACCAAAGTTAAGCCACGATAAGCCTGACTAATACCAGATGGGCGACTATTTGTGAATGCTAGGTGTTATATAAGTTGGCGGAACAACACTATGAAAAGGAAATTTAAGACACTCCGTTCCTTCCACTAGTCTGTGGGAGATCCTTGGGCAAGTTAGAGAACTCATTTCAGCCCCCCCCCCCCTACTCAGGGTGATGTGAGGTCATGAAATAGAACTGACCGATGTAATACAGAAGCAATCGGGAATAATTCTGTTCATATTTTCGTATCTCCTTGTGCAGAGCAGAAATGTTCTTTGATTATAATGGTTAGGACAGTCGTTTAGCATGCCCATTATTCGGGCAGAAAAAAAATGCAATCTGTCTGTACAACTGCAAAGAATGCTATAACAATACATCAAAACACTCTCGAGAAACAGCGTGAATGGAGTTCTGAATGATGAACAACAATGAATTCATGAATACCTTGAGGGAGAGAGATACAGAATCATAGCCGTTAATGCCTGTCAGGGCACCAGGCAGGACACCACTTGAATGAAGGGATGTATGATTGAACATATTCTTATTGGTTCAACATTTATGCTAATTACTGTACACTAGACTGTAAACAACGAACAATTCTAAACTCGTTAAAATAAGTGTCGATTTTGTTTTCTATGATAGAAAGTGCAAAACATACAGAGATCTTTTCTTACGTTTTATTATAATAGATTTTACGCAGATGATTCTGAGGAGAAGAATCGTAACATTTTTTAAAAAATTTATTTGGAATAAAATTTGGGTGTGTTGTTGTTTCAGTAATTGAGACGCATAAAACAAAGCTTTGTGTTGTTTTGAATTTCATGTTCCAGTATAACAAAACTTGAATAGTTTTCGGCTTTTTTAAAATTTCTTCTCACACGTTTGAATGTTACTAAAACAATCCTTTAAATGACTTAACATTTTTTACATTACTTATCTGATGAAAGGGTAAATGTAGAAGTTTTTGTAGTGATGAAATAATAATCTATCTCTCTCTCTCTCTATATATATATATATATATATATATATATATAAGTTAGAATGTGTTAAGAACACTTCTCAACCTATATACTCAACTAATTTTTTATCTACAGACTTGAAATTTGGTATATAAAATATTCAGAAATATGGTAAACTTTAATCGGTGTGTATCTTGAGAAAACGGCTAGTAAGGGCTCAACATTGAAAAATTAGTACGTTGGGAGCGTCGGATTTTTATCCTTTTGGCAAAGGTTTCACGAATGCGCATGCGTGAATGGTTCATAGAGTTTTTATGTTAAAAATAATTAGGGTTGAAACAACTTTTTAAAAATCGCGTCAAGCTGACCTAATGGTTATCGTACTTGACTCACCATCTTCAGGTTTCAGAAATCAGAGTCCATTTTCTGTACGCTGTTTTTGAACCTAGTCAACGACGGGTACTTTTGCTAGTATATATATATATATATATATATATATATATATTATATACACACACACACACACATACACACAGGGTGACCCAAAAAACAGGACATTCAATTGTTTCTCTGAGCATTTTCTGTCAACGGAGAAAAAAAGGCCAAAGACCCTAGTGTTTTGATGTGAGGTTTTGAATATAATAAACTAGTTATGACCAAAGTTTCATTTCATTCGAACGAAACACTAAGAAACGGGGCCTTATAAGAGTTGGGGCCCGTTCTTTTGTGGTCACCCTGTGATTAATCATCCAGGTAGGGTTTGTATCCACCAGTTAAATCGAAATAATCTTCACATTTATATACTAGTTTTATTTATTAGTCGAGCAAGTAACTGCTCGACGAAACAAAATGTACAAATATTTAGCTAAACATATCTTTCAACCGGAGTTCTTGTAAACCGGTTATCCTTAGGCCAAAAAGAAAGAAAAAAAAAGTTCGCTGTTTTACACATTGACGTAAAAAAAAAAAAAAAATGGGAAAGAACTTTAATTCAAAAGAGTCACATTTAAATTGAAGCTCTTTCTCCTGTTCTTTTATATGAAAATATGTAAAAAGACATTGTTTTCTCAGCCTGAGGATACCAAGTTTAGCTTCAGTTGAAACATCATGTGCAGCCAAATGTTTATTTGCACATATACACAATATATAAGTCACTGATATCGCAAATATGCTGAGAACAGCTAGCACACTTTGAAGTATTGATTTGCAAAAAATATTAAAAATTTACATTTTAAACAAATTAGGCACAAGACCATTCGAAAGTGGAAAAATGGGTGCCGTTAGTCATCCTTTGTCACCATAAGTAAACAAATGTTTATCCTACTCTTAACTAGAATTATCAATCACCATAATACCACATTTACTCCAGGGTCTGCCCTACTTAAAATTTCCCAAATCTTAATGAAAATAAATAAAATTTATATACAATCATTTCATTAGTGTGAGGTATGGAAAAACAAAGAACACAAATTTGGTTAGTAAGAACCTCCCAACACTTTCTAAATAATAGACTGTCCACTGTTTTCCGGATCGTTGGAACAGAAAACAAGCAGGTCAAACCCTAAGGGAGGGTGAGATCTAAATAAAAACAAATCTTAGCCAAAAGGCTAAGGAATTATATATTTTAATGGGTGTAGGCGGTGTAGTATCAGTTCAGTTGTCATAACACCGCTATCCTAGGAATTTATTTTTTTAAGTTAATACTCTGATATAATATCCTCCTTTTGATGTGAGGGCAAGGTATAATATTCTATTGTTATGTAATCATCATCCCAGGCATTAACTCTTTCACTTTTGTTTTTTTGGGGGGGGAGTGGGAAGGCCTAATGTTCGTTCGCTATGATGTCAGTCTCCCAGTCAGTACTTGTAAATATTCGTCACCATGATACATTCCAGCCAGCCTATCAAATCCATGCGATCGGAAGGAGCATATCTTTGCTAGTTATAGATAAGTGAATGTGTATAAGCACTTGTTTGTTTCTAGGTAATAATCTATGCATACAAATATTCCAAGGTGACCTCAACAATATATCTATACATGTTTTATCAGACGGAATAAAGAAACAAACACGGGTTTTGTCAGCTGTTTTAACCTAAAAAAAGATCAACTGTAATAAGTTATCTTATAATCAACTAGCAGGAAGACCCGACGTTGCCCGGGATTGAATAATGATCAACGACTGTTAAACACTCCCATATTTTTTTAATTGTTATCGAAATCGGTGAAATCACCCATTTTTCAATTAAATTGATTAATTACCGATTCTAGTTGGGGACCCATAGTGGTGCACTTCATGCCTCCTCGCACTGATAGTTCACAATACATTGTAAGTCTACATTGCACTGTAGAGAACCTATTGTTGATTTCATGAACTTATTTTTATATATAATGGTTTCACTTAAAGTTTAAAATGCAAAAGTCAAGTATCATGGTGCAATTGTGCTTTAAACGGAAACATTCATTTCGAAAGCGCCCCTGTCATATCAAAGAACCAACACTTGATTTCATATGCCGAGCCTTTCCGCTTATGTGGTAATCAAACTTCAAATGCACTAATGTTAGAATGCATAAGGTATTAACCTCGGTCAAAATCGCCTGTTCCTTCTTTCATTGGATTTTTTGATTATTAATACTTATCGAAGACATTCCGATACAAAACCTATCTAAGAACACCTCCAGATACATAAAGTACATTTGTGTAAATGTTTCATAAAATTGATCCAGCCGTTTCAGTGTACATAGGGAACGAACTCGTGCAAAGTTCCTTTTCTATGATAGTAGAGAAAGATATTTTTGGAGTAGTAGTACAACGGAAATTAAAGCATCCCATAATATGACACAACCTTTCCATATATTGACTTTTAATATATGACAAAAAATAAATAAATAAAAATAAGGCACACGTTTCGATTGGTACCAGATAAAATTGTCGTGAAGGATAAAACGAGATTGGAAAGATTGAGGGATAACACCACCCAGACTTCAACTTTGGTGGTGGATGAGGCGTGTAGAATACTGAATTCTGGACGGTGGGGGCTTATTACCACTCAAATTCCAGAGAAAGCCAACGGTTGTTGACGTCTACTAAACGGGCGTTGCGATAAGGCAAAGTGATTTACATCGGTTATTGAAAGAGGCGGTACGCGTTATAAATCTGGAGAGACCTGATTGTGCTTAGACTCCAGGGAACATTGCTTGCTATTGTCAGCGGAACTTGTATGAGAACAATTAGAGATTAAATAATAAGTGCATTTACTATTCGGACCTTAGAGAGACTTGTTACCTTGGAGAGACTTGTTGCCACATAAATTCCAGTGAAGACAAATCAATGGTAAGCAATTTTTGCGATAACGCAGGCATTTGCAGAGCTTATCGAAAGAGGTGGAGAGTACTGAAAATCTAGAGAAACTTGCCATCCAGACTCAAGGGAACATCACCAGTGTGTAATCTGTGATGATGACTTGTCTGGGTAATAAAAAAAATGAAGATCAATCTACCAAAATTTATGAGTGAAAGAAAAGATTTTAATTGCACACGCCATATATACATCGACAAAATTTGCGAGTAAAAAATCCCGAATTAGTAAAAAAAAAAAAATAAATAAATAAAAGAAAATAAAAAAATGGATTGAGAATTAGAAATCTCGACTCATATAAATTTGGGCTGATATTCATATCAAAAACCCTTTTTTCTATTTATTTAAAAAGAAAATACAGCCTTGTTATATATGGATCGTGAAATTGTATTCATCTGTAAAAGATCTAGCTAATTTGCATATTCTTTTAAACATTCATTTTACTTAATTCCCAATTAGTTTTTTCGGTTTTCTTATGGGATGATCATCTTTAGTTAACTATTACGTGTAATCATAATATATATATATATATGATAATAGATAATATATATATATATATATATATATATATAATATATAAATACAGATATTCTACATGATTTATATTTGCGTAAAAAAGGTTATAGTAAACACCCCCCTTTCTATATGTTTGTTTTAAAAAAATTGCGGACCAATTTAAGTGTAAAGTCATGAAACTTAATATATAGGTTATTTGAATCTATTTGAAACTATATATTTGGGTTTACGGCGGGGAAAACCGATGTAAAAGTGTGCAAATTAAAGAAATTAAATTTGCCAGATGAAGATCGAACGACGGCATTACGAATATGCATGCGTAACGTAACAGCTATTGCTTCATGTTTAAATATTTAGCCTTGCAGAAAACATGTCTTCAGAGCTCAGACATTAACACCAAAAGACAAAGTAAATCGTAAACTAAACGTTTCGGTTTCGATTCTCGGTGGTGGCGCACGAGTTAATTTAAAATTTTTTTTCAAAATTATTACTATACATTGGGTCCAATATAATATAATAGATTAAATACGAAATCTGCATTAATCAAAATATCGTATTTAAGCGTATTTTACGACCGGGCAATGCCGGGCGGCCTGCTAGTATCTTAGAAAAGTCACTACGCGCGAGCCGTCATTTTTCAAGGAGACAGACACAAAGAAAGGCTAACTAGAATCCGGTAAAAGAGACTAACTATAGGTCTCCTTTGTTTTGATTTGGAACCAACGGTACCGATATTATCATGATCTATATACATATATAAGTAAATAAATGAATATTACGCTCTTATTTTGGAATTTTTCTTAACTGAGCACTCCGGGGGGTTCTCTCCCAATTATATATATATATATATATATATATATATATATATATATATATATATATATGACTGCTGATGTGATCGCATATTACAATTAAAAAAAGCTATGTTGTGTTTTAATGTTTAAGGAAAGTTTATGTATCAAATGTATAAGGAAGTTAAAAGAAAAAAATGAGTCAAGCCAGTAAGTTGAAATTTAATACTTCTAACAATCACACTTGTTAGCTCAGAATTAAAATATTTGGCGAGAGATTGAAGAGAAATGCATCATGGGATAGAATAGCACACAGAAGAGCATTAAAAAAAAAAAACAGATTCTTCAGATTCCAAAGCCAGACTATATAGTTCGGTTATTTCTAAATATAAATGGACCAATGTCAGGCTGTTGACTGAAGCTGCCAATAAAATTATGTCCCGCGCACTTGACAATGCTTTGCTTTCATGTTTCACGTCCCAGCGGACAATTTCTTCATTTAGATTTGGATCATTCCAACAATATTAACATTGCAGAGGAAAATATTAATCAGTTACAAACAATGGATATTTTTAAGGAGGTGCTTGTTCAGTTGGCCACCCTACGCCCTCAAAAACTGAGGCTAATCATGCACTATTCGGATTAGAGTTTATGTGCATTTTCAGTTAAAAGTACAGAATAGTTAACATTTGAGAAGTAAATATAAAGAAAATACGAAATAAGTTATATAAAACGCATTAGAATGAAATTGTCTATTAAGCGAGCATAAGTTTATCGGGTGAAAACAATTTATTAGTGTTTTTTACTATTTTAAAAATGTTTAAAATCGTTTACACGTGAAAACTACGTGGTTTCTACTAATTTGTTTGGCTTACAAGTTCTCGAAGGTTAACTATTCTGTACATTAAACGTTTAAAAAACTATCGCTAATCATTTCCATCAGTTAAAATTATTCGGCTTTCAGTAGATAATTTTATTCGAATGCATTTTATATGAATTCTCGAATATTAACGTTCAAAGAGTGATTTTACTAGTGAATGACTGACGAACAGACTCTCTGATAGAGATGCGTAGACGCGTCTAGATATTAAAAATAGAATAGATTAAAAACGAAGTAATTGACCTATTGACTTTATATAATATAAAGAGTTAATCTATACAAATAAAACGTGTGTATCTGTGTATAAACTTTTAAACTACTTATCATATGACACCGAAATAGATAGGAAATAGCAATCATACAACAAGGATGGTTTATAACGAGTAAAATCTTTGTTTCGATGTCTGAATAACGCGTAAAAACATATCGACAAATTGAAATGCAAACTGTTCATTTCAATTTGCCGACATATTTTTAATTCTTCATGCGCATGCCCGAATTCAATTCATTTCTTCAAGTGGTTTAATATTAAATCTTTCTTACCTATCTCTCGATAGGAGACGCGTATGGAGTGTAAAATGTTTTGGTTTCGATTCAAGCTGATGGCACCCAAGTCATTTTCTGTTAAAACTTGAAATCACTACTTTATATTAAGTACAATATGATATTCAATATAGAATGTACTCTGTAATAATTAATACGAAATCTGCATGAATTAAAATATATTTAAGTATATTTTGCGATCCGGTAAGGTCGGGCGCCCCCGTCAGTGAGTAATAAAAAGGTAAGAGATGAAAGAATTGATTGGATGAATAGCTAATAAATAGAAAAATCGACATCGCAATAGAAAGTCACGGTGAATCGGTTGTTTGTGTTTGACCATGACTTACAGCAAGACATACACTCCGTTACTGATGTACACGTCTGCGCATACATACTAATACACACAATTACATTAATGTGCACATACAGAACTCGGAGGGAGAGAGGGAGGTAGGTAGGTACATACATGATGATGATTGCAACGTCTTGTCAGACGAGTGCCAGTCCCTCAGACATTTAAAATCCATGAGCCCAAATGTGCGAGGGAGTATCTATACAAATATGATGTTACAGAGTCTTAGCTTTGTACGACAGCTAAGTCTCTCTCTCGGTTCAAAATGTTGAGATCCAGCAACAAGCAAGAGCAAGATAGTTAGCGACAAATTAAACTGCAGACCAGCTTAATGCGGGTACTGGTCTTCCGCTTTATGTTTTTTTTTAAATCAGAGATTTGCTTCTCCTAGAAAGGTTGCCTTCACCATGGCTTACGGGAGCCCTCTCTACCCTAATACACATATACACACACAAATATACACGGTGCTAGTTGGCCGTTGACCCAGAAAAAGAGTTCATTCGCCCTTTGGAAGGTCTTGTTTTTAAACCTTCAGGGAGACTAGTCGCCCTCCTCCCCAAACAAGTCTGGTGGGGGAACCAGTTTAGTCGCCGGTGACCCGACCATGAGGCAGGTAGTACTGGGTTACATGGTACCAGTAGCATATGACATTACCTGACATATAGATACATACACACATACGAGCACACACAATACATACTGATGAACACACACAAACACGCTGTTATATATATTGTGCAGACGCATACACAACAGTTGTAAACGGTTTAAATGCGCGATCAGAAGAACGCCAGAAAATTTAAGTCATAGATAATAAAATGGTTGTACGTTGTTTGTGTGAAATATTAGTAATTTATATATTCATTTTTTTGTGGACAGTTATCCTCATCTTAGTTGTTTTTCATCACGTTTCAGCCAATCCTCTTCTAGCCTTCTCAAGACCAGAAAATGAGTTGGCCGAAACAGGGCGAAGCAACAACTAAGATAAGAATAACAGTCCGCAAAAGCAATGAATTCACAAATTAAGAAGTTTTATCTCGAAGGATTAAAAAAAAATGTTAAATTAATAATTTATATTGTAATACATAATCGTTCGAACCTTTATATTATGGCATTTTATCACTGGGACACGAAGCTTTGTTTGAAACTATGTACGGATTTTAACATTTAAGCAATAAAACCGTACATATTTTCAGGCAAGCCTTCGTAGCTCAGTGGTAAAACGCCAGACTACAGAATATATAGTTGCGAGTTCGATTCTTGTCAAAGTCATGCAATGCAGATGACTTCTAGTTAGCAAGTAACATGGATAACTTTTGTATGTAAAATAATTTATATTATCTAGTCAATAAAAACAAAACGATTTATATGCAAGGGTGCAAATCACCAAGTGAATTTGAATATACGCTGCTACTATCGCTAAATAAAAATATATATATATATATATATATATATATATATATATATATATTACACACATAACTTTTCTTCCCATGCTTTGTTTTGAATACAATTAGCAACCATGGTAATTTTACTAGAGGCTATGTCGTCTAGAGATTGCTATTGGAATTCTCCACTCATTCCCATGGTATGTAACGCCCAACTGATTACACCTCAGTAAGCGTAGGCCGTAATAACTCAACAGCCCATATTATTACGTATTGACTAATTAGTATTTACCTGCCTCCCACGAGGGATGGATATGACAAGGTTCAGCGTAATATAGGGTGTGGTTAAAAAAAGAAAAAAGAAAAGAAAAAAGAAGCCTTACGAACTTTCATAATCTTAACTTAATGCTAGTGCAGCCCAATCGGCACTTCCCCACGACTGTGGGTGCATCAGACGACACGCTATGACCCTTCCCTTCCTGGGGGATGTATTGCTTGGAGGACCGTTTTCTAGGAATAAAGTTATTTGGTAAATACTTGTATGCCAGATTCACTAACTTACAAATAAAAGTTAAAATAAACGAAGTTTTAAAAGTTGATTAATCTTCACATACATATTTGCACAAAATACGATGCATATGCAATTTTTGACGGAAATTTTTTTTTTTTTGGTTCTTATCCAGTTTATAACCCAATATCAGGCAACTTTGCGCTAGCATCTTCCAACAGGTTACGAAAGGAGCTTGAAGATGCTGAAGCGATTATCCAATCAGCTCTCGGAAACTAGTTTCAACGAAAACGTGAAACTCATTAAACAAAAAAACTTATAGATTAAAAACGGCTTTCAACGTGTTATGTCAACGTGAAATACCCCCTTTCCCTGTGTTAAGAATGGCTTTCTAAAAAATAAATCTTAACATGGGGAAGAACGGGAAACTGCCGGGATTTTAATTAATCATCATACACTCTTTGCTTCAGGGTCTTTCAGCTGCTTATTTACGCTAGCGGAAGATGCCCACACGAAGTGGCCGGATATGGAGTAGTAAACTGGATAATTACCTTGTTTTCATAATAGCCATTTTAATAAAATATCTTTTGTCTTTCAAACAAACATTCATTTGAGGAATGGGATTAAAATTTAATTTTTTTTTAAGTGGCCCGTTATCGCCTTTGTATTTATTCTTAGCTAACATAAGAGAATGTGCTCTCCTGTCCAGAAGTAAAAGAAACTTCGTTCTTCTCTTATTTTGGAAATTCAGAACTAGACCGACTTTTTACTAGCGCTTCAAAAGGAAGTGAAGTTGTCGTCCGCTGCTCGCAGGATTATGCACCCCCCCCAAAAAAAAGAAAAAAAAACTGTCCGGCTTTTCTTCTAAGTTACATCTGATAGCATTCGGGTGGACTCCCCGAAACAGGGAAAGTCGCATTAACTTGTTAATTTTTCACGCATATTTATGTCCAATCCTATCAACATGCTGTCTTTCACATTTCAATTAGGACTTTTAGTACTCATGTCGATGATTCTTACCCTCATAAATTATAGTATTCCATAACCCCTTTTTTCCTTTGTTTTTCCCTAAACTGTTTATCTGAATATATATTAATATAATGTCAACAACTTCTTAATTATTGTCTTTCTTTCAAACACATTTATCTATGAGAACATAGCGCACAAAAATGACGAGCTTGTGTGCGAGAAAGATATGCGCAAACACGTGTTTGTGATAAACAGAAAAGTTAGGATATAGAATAATCATAACTTTCCGTTGTCATGCTTGTATAACTAATTAAGGTACCTGGACTTGTCAGAGATTCATAGAACACTAAAATAATAGAACTATCAATATTATAAATAAAAATGTAATATTTTCGCACACAATGAAAGAAAAACCAGAGAAATGGCAATTTCGTTTGTTCATAACAAAAATGAAATTTCGTAACAATTTTCGCACGAAATAAATCAATAAAATTTCCAATGATTTAGGGACAATTCTTATCTCAAACAAAGGATTCGCTCTAACGACAATATGCGCACAACAGCTTGTATCCGGTTAACAATTTTTGTTATGCATACGATATGATAAACATTTTTTTTTTAATTTAAGAAAAAAAAAAAAAACTAACAATTTGCAACCAGGCTAAAACACTCACAATAATTTATTTATTCCAAAGATTACATTTATTTTGCTCGGAGAAGAACTATTGACGATTGATATCTGGACAGATATCCATCCATCATTATATATATATATATATATATCGTACCGAAACGACACTAAACCTAGACTGGTTGAACTGACGTCCTCCGAAAAGAAGCTTCATGGGAGTATGAAATTCACAAGCGATACCCATCATGGGAGATCACGACGTTAGGTTTTGCAACTCTTGCAGCAGGGAGGTGTCGACATTCACCTACATGCAGCACCTTGTATTTCAAAATGGCCACCCATCTGGTACTGACAAGGCCCAGCATGTTTAACTTCGGTTGTTTAACATGAATGACAGCTGATTGGATAATCGCCTCGACAGCTTCGGTGGTTTAACGAGAATGTAATTATATATATATATATATATATATATATATATATATATTAGTGCAACGTTTTGTTGAAAATTCAAAGACTCCCGTTTTCTTTTTTATAACCTTCGTTTATTTCCTGGATATATATATATATATATATATATATATATATATATATATATATATACGCGCATTTCATAATTTCTACACTCGTTAGTATAGAATTATGGCTGGACAATTCAAACACTGGACTTAAATCTTATGAACCCTGGTCCATAATCGTTCGGTCAACGTGACCGTCACGCTTTGAAATTCGGGAGCAGTTCAGAACAGCTACATATGTATTGAGGATTCTATTGTTAAAACATAAGCAAAAACTGTTCTCCAACTCATGTTGTAAAATGACAACGTTGTTATATTTTTCCAGTTACAGCGACAACAACAGGCAAAGCAATCGACCAATCAGCGGCAAGCAAATTATGAGCTCCTCAGAACTCTTTGTTGATGATCTTTGTTGAGCAGCTTAATAAAAAGAACAATCATCTAGTATTCTATTGTTTTTTTTTTTAACGGACTCTTATGATCTAAAACTGGTTATTTTCATTATTTTATAGTATGCTGCTATTGTAAAACGAGTGTACACCTGCTGTCAAAATAACGGGGAAATTATCCTTCACCAGTGTTCGCACTAATATTGATATAAAATAACGCACTTGCTATTTGCTTTCCCAATTTCTCTATATGCGTTAAATTGATTCGTAAAGCAGATTTGTTTTACTCGGTAAATGTTATGTTGCGGCACTAATATATGTATCAGAACGACCCAACAAGCATCAAATTGGATTTGGTCAAAGTCACGAATCCAATTGATGTAGAACGTTTTCCTGTCCGTCTAACAACATACGCTTTTTATCAAGGAAATCCGTTGACGATTCAATACTCTACAGTAACATCTGTAAACTTATTCTTGTAAATCTATCAAGATTTTTTTTCCATTACTCTGTCCAATGGCGAATGCTGCTGGTTGCGCTAAGGGTAGCAGTGCCGTCTTAGCAACCGTAACTATTATCACCCTTGATTGGCGGCTGATGACGACAAGGTAAAACATGTGCATTCGTACGTTGTATGTAATTATATATATATATATATATATATATATATATATATATTAGTGGTTGCGGGCCTACCAAAAATATCAGAAGTACGATTCATTTTACCTTGTGATGTACCTATTTACTATGCCTCCCCACGGGACAGAGTTAGACACCAGGGTCGTTTTTTACCTTGTGATGTAGAGTGCATCCTGGGAAGATTAATTTTCTGACTGCCAGATTCATCTGGCCTCCTGACGGTGACATAGAAATGCCGAAGCATTGATTGATCCGTGTAAACTCCTTACAAAGTTATATATGTATATATGTTATTTATTTTTGTTTTTGTAATACGTTTTGAATAAATTCACTTATTTACGAAAGTGCATTTTACATAAATCTAAGTAAATCGCGATACATCCAGACAGTCGAGCTGGATGGACGCGCGGATAAAGGGTTTAGGCTCATTACCGCAGGGTCCCGGTTTCGAATCTCGCTAGATTCAGCCACTCCAATGAGTCGTAGACGACGAAACACGTGTCAGTGGATAATTAATATATATATATTACACTTTGAAAATTCTATTTAAATAGTTAATCACTTGAATTAGGAAAGTTTTGCTATCATAGGCCTAAAACATTCCCTCGTCAAAACAATTGTCCAAATAATTTTGCATCCAATCAATACAAAACAAGACGGCTCAATGTCTCCATAAAGATTTTTAGGGTTTAAAATGAAAACCTTCATTAATAATGGTCAATATTATACGATTTGAAATAATCTCTTAAATGGAGATATAATTAGCACATTACGGCTTCTTTTAGAAGATAGAGAATGAATCACACATGTACAGTAAACGCATACATAAACACAAACACACACCCACACATATATTTCACACGAAGCACCATTACAGTAGGTATCCATAGTCTGTCAAGATAGAAAGAAGCTACCATATATGCGTGTATATATGTGTGTGTGTGTGTGCGCGCGCGCACGTGTATATATATATGTGCGTTACAAGTATATATATATGTGTGTGTGTGCGTTACAAGTATATATATATATATATATATATATATATATATGTGTGCGTTACAAGTAATTATATAGTTAAGATCTATTATGGAATCAAATTCATTCAATGATATACCATATAAAAAATGACACCTTAATAATGATGGGTAAAGGAATTGCGTGTCTATGTCTTTTCCAATGGCATTAGTGTTTAAATCATCGATCAATGAGGATTTGAACTCAGCAAAAACAATTTCATAGACCGCGACAGTATCGATTAGGCGAACCATATATCCGGTTTTATTTTTAACTATCAGTTAAGCCCAGCTTTGCTCGGACCCTATGTACTGTTCATAATTTTATATATATATTAAAAAGTTTGACTCATGTCCAAGTAACCTACATCTAAAAGATGCAAAGATCAACTGTTTCAACTTTGACATCTTGGCAACCAAATTTCAGTCCGGAAACCGATTAAAAAGATTTTCCCAAAATCTCAATACCCCTTATGCCAAAGCTCGAGTCTATATTGCATTTATGGCCACAATCGAATGATATGGCGGCGTACGACTTCAAAAGAGTCAAACGTTGAATATTTACCATGTTTTAATGCACAATAGAAATTTTTTTATGTTTACCACTAGTAAAAAGCAAGTTTTAAATGACTGTAACAGAATTCAAAGTTACTATTAAATTAATGGGTTATTTATCATTTACCTCAACATCATTCTATGTTTACACGAGTTATCGCCCCTTTATGTTAAACCTCTTTCAACGTAACATCATTAACATTATTAATGAATCAGAGTTGACGAGGCCAAGCTTTTGTTAAATAATTCTGCTCCGAATTCTATCCTTTGATTAGGGCAGCTTATTTCTGGAATTTTCTCTTATAATTGGAAATAGTTTAATTATTAGCCATATATCTGTCAGTGTTATTGCCATACTTATAAAGAACGAACAGGCATTTATATCCTCATAAATAATGGGTCAATTGCCAAATAGATTTCATCAGTTTACATTCTCTATATTATGGTATTCAAAATTAATTCAAATTGCAACCATTTGCATTTCCATAAAGTTTGCCTCTCCATAACACAGCTACTCTAAAACTTATGACAAAAAACTCGATTTCTCAAAAACGGTCATTCAGAAACCAGATTGATGGCAGTATAGCAAGTGTTTAGATGATTAATCGGATGCAATTCTCCATCTATATAAGAGCCAGATATGTCCAAGGATGGAATACTGTTGCCACATATGGGCAGGAGCTGCTAGAAAAGACTTGTCCTGCCTTGATAGGGTTCAAAATAGACTTCGTGGCCTGGTGGGAGATGTCCTTTTCTCTTCGCTGCAACCTCTATCTCACAGAAGAGATGTTGCGAGTTTGTCTCTGCTTTATCGTTATTTTCATGGAAAGTGTTCGACTGAGCTTCAATCTATGGTCCCCCCTCGCCAAACTTTCACAAGAAACACTAGACTAGCTGAAAACATTCTCAATAATTTTCCCCACTCTTTATCTGTGCCTAAACCTAAACAGATTCCATGATCAAAGCTTCTTTCTTAGAACTGCACGCCTGTGGAATTGTCTTCCGTTTTCCTGCTTTCCAGCTGTCTATAATATGGTTTTCTTCAAGTCCAACGTGAACAAGTTTCTGATGAGCCGTTCCACTTAAGTTAACAAATTTACCGAACTTCCATTACTATCGATGACTATATTGTCCTTTTGACTACTCTACACTCTTTAACCCTTATCAAGGCCGATAGGCGTCACCACTTATCCTTGAGTGGCCTATGTAAAAAAAAAAAAAAAAGAGAAATCGGGACTTTTGTGCCTATTTTTCTGACGCCAAAAAGATTCATGTGTATATGTTTTTGTAAACTTAATTTTACATTGCTCGTACTAATGATAAAATGAATACTTTTAAACAATCACTAAAACTAAAATCAATGTATCCCACCATATTATTTACGGTAACGAAAGTATGTGCACATATCACATGGGTTTTAACGGTAAGCCAGAAAAAAATATATATATATAAATATTTAGAGCTTAACAGAATCGGAAATTTTATCGGAATTGGTAATAATATTGAAATCGTCTCATTACTATTTGCACATAAAATGAAACACGTTTCTTTATAAATTTTTAACAGTAATTACTTTGACTTTTCTAAACAATATTATCACATGATATTTCAACATTTTTAAGATGATGACTAATAATTTGTATCTAGATCATTCGAATTACTGCTCTCCTCTGGGATGTTATGTTCACACCGTTTCAGCCGATGTAACATCCGACCTTCTACAGATGCATCTTATCGAACTCGTGAATCCGTACGAAATTTTGAACCAAGCACTTATTTTAATTCACAGGTGTAAAGACTCAACTAATTCTTAATTATATTTTTAATATACGCCATATTGAGCATTGAACTTTCAATATTTAGAAAATAGCGCTTTATACGTTGCGCTGCAAGTTAATACCGAATTACACTTTAATTGTTTTCTAATTGCTAAATTTTAATTTCAGTTAGAAAATAAGATTTTTTTTTTAATAAAATGTAAAATCCATCTTGTAGATGCTCCTGGGTTCGTCATCAACAACGAACTGGCTTTCCTGCAAGTTTCAGATTTTAAATAATATCTATACTTCCCTAGTTATTCAAGCAATTTAGACCACTTTGATAAATTTAACCGGAGTTTTGTGGAACGGCAATAAGATATTCAGACAAGTACAGCTAATGCGAATTATTTATAGAAAAAACAGTAAAAATTTGAATGCATAAAAGAACTAAGTTAGTCATTTCAGTCTGAAAGCTTTGTGTATTTATTTTTTTTTACTATAGAGTCACCGCTTATTAAGGTCCGAAGGCCACTCAAGGATAAGGGTTAATGAAGGTCATGTAATACAGGGCCATAATGGTGGAAATTGAGTGGAAATTATTATTTAAGAGGACAGCTGAACAAGAACTTTTTTTTTTACGTTAGACTTCAAAATGACTATGTTATAGTCAGCTGGGAAGCAACACCGCGGTATTATGTTCCACAAACGAGAACTTCTGTGAAAAAAAACTTTGCAAATGGAATTCTCGTTTAGTTTAAAGCACAGATAAAAAGTAAAGGATATTGCTGATCGTGGTTGTACCCAAGCGAGAGTTTGCTATGAATATTTTACAGGAGGAACCATAGAGTGAAGCTCAGTCGAGCACCTGTCATAAAAATAACGACAGAGCAAAGATAGGCTTGCAACGTCTCTTTTGTATGAAAGATGTGGCGACAGTACTCCATGTTAAGACGTATTTGTATTTTAGGCAAACATGCATACATTTATATATTGGTAGCTCGAAATTTTAGACCCAAACTGATTAAAAAGCTTGCCCTATCTCTGAATACCCTTTATGTAAAATTTCAAATGTTTAGACCAGAAATTGTCTGAGTAATTTAGTAGAGACCGCAGAGGTCAATTTTTTTTTTTTTTTAACTATGACCCTTTACCATTTATTGTTTTGGGTTCAAATCAAGTTATTAAGTTAGATCCATATCTAAAATTTCAAGTGTTTAGACCGAAAATTGTCGGAGGAGTTTGGTAGAGTGCTCAAAGGTCAAATCGCTGAACTTTAACCCCTTAACAGCCAAATTTCTGGCCGAAAACGGATCAAAGATTTTTTCAAATCTCTGTACCCTGTATATCAAATTTCGAGTCTGTAGACTTAAAATTGTCAGAGTTATTGCGTAGGGAAATGTACACAGACAGACAGACAGACAGACACGTTCATTTTTATATTAAAGATATATATATATATATATATGCATATATATTATATTATATTTAAAGATTTGTAAATTTACTTGACGTTCAATTTCGTAGTTTAAAATATCTGGAGTAACAAATAGTAAACTTAAATAACAGACATCGCATCTGTTGCCGATGCTAGTATGCTTGAGGAAAAAAGAATGCCTGTAATGATTGGAGGGAGGGAGGGGGCATTTTCACAAGCTGGCATTAAAGCCAAGGAAATTTGGGGGGGGGAAGACCGTTGTAAGTACACTTCAGCTGATCTGTCGTATCGAATCTACGTACACACTTATGTTTAGTCACCCTGAAGGGTTGTGATACGACAAAACATCTGTCTGAAGATAATCATCACACACATACACGTATATATGTATATTTGATATTGTACGGATGAATGGTACTTAAATGAAGGCAATATATCTGGCGACAAGTTTTTCTCTGTTAAATAATTATGCTGTAATTTTCCAATTCAATTTGAATTCTTGTCGCGTAAGTATGACCTACTTCTCTCGTCATTAACGACTGAACAACATATGCGAGTGTATTGATTGACTGATTTTTAATAGAGCGCTTGATATTTAAGAATATGTTACATAATAGTTTATATAAATGTGTCATAGGACACGCATTATATATATAGTCATTTACAAACAGACTGTTTCTCGGTATCACAGCTCTTCAATGCGGCTAGACTAGCAACTAGCTCAAGCTAGGATTGAAACTCGACCGCCTAGGCGACTGTCAGCGCTTCTTATCTTACGCTATTTGGCTGCTGCTAAGATGTATATGTTTATTTACAATACAATGTTCAAACACACACACACACACACACACACACACACACACACACATATATTAGTGATAGGACGAGTCCAATACTTTTCCAGATTCCGATTCAATTACCGATTCTTTACCGATTCTGATTCTTTATGAATCTAAATATTTAACTATAAAGTTGTTATTTTCCCCCAGTTACCGTAAATACACACGTCAAATGTGCAGATATATTTTTCGAGCGTATAAAACAATTGTGGAAGACGATCTGTAGATTTTAGTGTAAAAATCAATAAATATTTACTATTACTACTAGCAGCGAAAGATTTTGCTTTTAAACAAAATCAAATAAAAAAGACAATTAAAAGAATCGTTTATGGCTTCGGAAAATCGGCACAATTTTTTCCGATTTCGATACCCCAAAGAGTTCCGATCAACTCAATTCCGATTAGTCGTCCCAATACTTATATATATATATATATATATATATATATATATATATATATATATATAATTAGTAGAATTCGGGATACGGCATAAAAATGAGTAACAAAATACAGTACAATATATAATACACATGTATATAATCAAATATCCTAACACCGTAAGGCGGGCAAATACCGTAACTAGGGACCGGAAAAACATCCTATTCTACATCATAACCTGAAAAAACTAAAAACTATCCTAGGGCCACCGTATCCCGAGGTAGCAGGCCGTCTGATGTTGTCCAGTCGTAAAATACGCTTAAATAGGATAATTTAATTCATACAGATTTCATATTTATCATTATAGAGTCAATATTCTATTGATTAATATATTGTACAAAGATATAGTAGTAGTTTCAAAAGTAAAATAATAGGACTTGGGTGCCATCAGCTAAAATCCAAACCAAAACAGGTAGCCCTCCAGCCTTATTCATTGTCGTCTAATCCAAGTCCACACGTATACAAAATGCTGCATGGAAATAACACGTTTAGTCGTTTAGTGTAAATATCACTTTGTGTATTTGTGTGTGCGCGTCTATGCACATATTATTCAGTTTTACATTTTATTCTAAGTAGACGATTTTAAAAACGCAGTAGATATTTCTTTTGGAAACTGTTGAAATTCTAAGTAAAACCCGTGACATGAGGAGGGGGGAGGAGGAGAAGCGGATCAATCAAAACCATTCTAAATAGAAATTCGTTAAGCGATTCCGATTTGTCCGACATTTGCTAATGGCGCTATGTAAACCGTTCATTATGTAACAGCGCAAAAGAATTTATAAAATACAATAGAATCAGCGACCAGCTATTATTCTGGAAACAAAAATGTTGACAATGAAAAAAAAAAAAACAAAAAAAACAAAACAAAAAAAAAACACCAACGTCAACAAGATCAAATTTCAAAGTTCAACTTGGATCAGAAAAAAAAAAGACGAAAGCAAAAAAAAAAAAAAAAAGTTAAAACATTGTAGATGGAAAATATTTTTACGATTTAGTAATGACTTATTACAATGATCCTATTTACTTGCCTCCCCACGAGGGCAGAGTTAGACACAATGGCCGGGTTTAATGTGGGGAAAATCTAGCTTCCTCAAAAGGAGCACTCTGGTTAGGAACAAAAATAAAAATTGTCTTAATCAAAAGGATTTATCCTCCACTGATCGACGTCAGAAAAGGTGAAGCGTTGTATCAGAACAGATACTACACATTGCTCTTAGTCAAATGACCATAGATAGAGGGCAGTGGGGAGAGAAATACGAGTATGAAGCAGAGAGAGGGTGAGATGGAGCAGAGAGAAAGAGAGGGCGAGCTGGAGAAAGAGAGGGCGAGCTGGAGAAAGAGAGGGCGAGATGGAGAAAGAGAGGGCGAGATGGAGAAAGAGAGGGCGAGATGGAGAAAGAGAGGGAGAGATGAAGAAAGAGATAAGAACAATGTATCGACCCATTAGGCACATGTGCATAGCATATCAACTATTAGCCGTAAATTAATTACAAATGTATCCCTAAAACAAATATGAACATTTCCATGCAAGAGCTCTCAACAAAAAGCAATAATGCTTGTGTAAAATGTTGAATGCGTACTGATACACACGCTGCATGCAATCAATTTCTAACGAAAGGAAAAAATATCGGTTAGAGAAAAAAATCTTATTGTTTTAAAATCCAAAATTGGCAAAGCAGTATATATATATACAGTGATGATCATATTTATTGGCACGGTAAAATAAAAGTTAAATTTTGTCTAATAAATTCTAAAAAAGGGATTAAATTAAAGAAAATAACAAAGTATATTATGTATTTTTAACTGGCCTTTCCGATGCAGCAATCGGATTTTAGAAAAAATAAATAACAAAGGAACAACAAACATAATTGCAAAAAACCCTTGTTCAAAATTATTGGCACGATTTATTTAATAATCAATTGTATAGCCTTTGGCCTTGATTACCTTCCTCAGTCGCTTTTCATAGTTTACAACCAAGTTGTTGCACTCTTCAGTAGTAATTTTAGCCCACTCTTCCTGACAATAATCCTCCAATTGAATAAGATTCTTAGGCTTCCTTTGCATTACCCTCAATTTTAATGTTCTCCATAAATTTTCAATTGGATTAAGGTCTGGGCTTTGTGATGGCCACTCCAAAACATTAATATGATTGTCCTCAAGCCATTTCTTAGTCAGTTTAGCCGAATGCTTTGAGTCATTATCTTGCATGAACCACCAACGACGACCAAGTGAGAGCTCTTTAGCAGAGTCTTTCAGGTTTTCATCCAATATTTTAACATAATCTTCCTTTTTTATGCTACCTGTGACCTTAACAAGTCGCCCTGGTCCAGAGGCAGCAAAGGATCCCCAAAACATCAAACTGCCTCCACCGTGCTTCACTGTGGGTATGGTGTTCTTAGGCAGGAAAGCTTCGCCAGATTTTCTGTAAATATAAGACACTTTATTATGGCCAAATAACTCTATTTTCGTTTCGTCAGTCCATAGAACACGTTTCCAGAATGCAACATCTTTATCAATATGACGTTTTGCAAAGGCTAGCCTTGCTTTCAGGTGCATAGGCTTCAATAAGGGAGTCTTTCTCGGACGACATGCTTTTAAACCAGCTCTCTTCAAAACTCTACCAACTGTATGTCGAGATACATTCACTCCAGAGGTGCTCTGTTCATCAACAATCTCCCCAACAGAGATCCTTGGGTTTTGTTTTACTTGTCGAACAATTTTCCGTTCATCTCTTGGGGAAAGAATCCTTTTTCTCCCTCTACCCTCTAAACTCATAACGTGGCCTTGCGATTTGAACTTGTTTATTATGGCTCTAACAGTGGATTTAGGAAGGTTTAGCTTCTTTGAAATCTTATCATAGCCCTCCCCATTGGTATGGCATGCTACAACAAGCTTCCTGACGTATTCGCTGTGTTCCTTAATTTTAACCATGGCGATTGAAAATTATAATTTAGTCACTTATAATAGTTTAAATAAATCGCTATCTAAAAATTATCTGAAAAAAATTATTCACTGAATTAGCGTTAAACAAGCATAATATGGCTATAAAAAAGTTCAGAAAGCACGTAAACCGGAAATTGATTGATATTATACTGATACTAAAAGAAAAACAAAGCCGTGCCAATAATTTTGAACAAGGGTTTTTTTGCAATTATGTTTGTTGTTCCTTTGTTATTTATTTTTTCTAAAATCCGATTGCTGCATCGGAAAGGCCAGTTAAAAATACATAATATACTTTGTTATTTTCTTTAATTTAATCCCTTTTTTAGAATTTATTAGTCAAAATTTAACTTTTATTTTACCGTGCCAATAAATATGATCATCACTGTATATATATATATATATATCTAAAAAAATGAAAATTAAAAAGATCCTCATTATTTTATACCGGTTAGAAGTGTGCGGAATTTTTCATTTCAAATGTTTGTAAACATTTCGTTAAGAAAGTTGACGAAATTTATTTTATCTCGAATGGCAAGATGAAAAAGCCACATGTAATTGCCTAAAAACAAAAAAAAACAAAAAAAAAAAAAAAAAAAAAAAAAAAAAAACGCCATCCAAACGAAATGTTTAATTTGATTAGTTGGAATTAAAAAAATCCATTATAAAAATCTAATTTTCTTATGTTCATAATAAAAATGATGAAAAGAAATTAATTGCTCTTCACCCCCGAACAAACATTTCATCGAAAATATAAGCAACTTTTTGTTGATAAACATTACTAATTAATCCGTATTATTCAAACTACTATTCACATCTTGGGTGCTATTCCCATGTTTCGATCGATGTAACCTTCGAACTTTAGAATCTTTATGTCAAACTTAGGAATCTGCACGAAATTTCGAATGGACTCTTATTTAATACACGATAGTAGCTTACTCTCGTTCTGTCAGCCATGACTGGGTAGAAGTCCTAAGTAATTGTCCGCAAGGATTCGTAGCGCAGTGGTAAAATTGTTAAAAGTTATATTCCTAGACATGGACAGTTCAATCATCAGTGCATGTGATCCAAAAATACAACTGTGAATTACTTAGGACATGTACCAAGATATGGCTGACGGAACGATACCCACATAGATTAAATAAAGGGGGTGGTTCGAAATTACGTGCAAATTCCCAATTCAATAAGATACACTTAAAGAAGGCCGGCGGTTACATCGACCGAAACTTTGTAAAAACGTTCAAGATAAGAACAGTAGTCTAAAGAATCCAAATACGAATAACCAATCCTTATCTAAAAAATTCAGAACCACTAATCAATTTCATATTTCAAAACCGGAAGTCGTCACTAAGTAAACGTTTTCAATTTAACCAAAACATCAACGTTTTCCATATCATTGGATTCTTTTTACAAAATCGTAGTCGTGCTAAATTGGTCACATACGGCCGAACAATTATACAGTTGGTCTCTCACGCTATTTATCGTAATGACAATAACGTGTCCCTTTGTTCACCTGTCAGAGTGTGTTTTTATTAGTCTTTTCTACGTCTGTACAATTCGTATCCGTTTCACCTTTTGTCTATCCCTTCAGTAACTCCCGTCTATTCCTCTGAATTTTGGACCCCTGTTTATATAGATGGATAGATTATTTGAAATAGAAATTCTACAACGTTCATTTAGGATCAGTGTTAATTTATTAAAATTAGAAAACATACAAATATGTAATATATATATATGTGTGTACACTAAAATAATTTATAATTTCATGTATAAGCATATTATAACGGTAATATAATATATTGTGCATATATTTCCCCTAATTATTCCAAGAGTACATTATACGCAAGAGCTATTATGAAAATAGATCTATGGCGTCCAGGTTTCATTCCTGTAGGAAATCATTTAGCCTGATGATTTCATGCTGCTATGACACATGGACACTTTTCTGTAGCTTACTCGCTATGTGTGTGTATGTGTGTGTGAGATTACAAATGTACATGTAAGATTTCCCCAAGAGACTCACTTGCAATGTTGAAAATTAGTAACACACCGGATGAAATTGAACACCAACAGTCACAGGAAATGTTACCGGCACTGAAAGCTCTTTCATTTTCGTTGTCTTTGAAAAGTTTAATCACTTTTTAAAACACATTAAAGTAGAACATTTCTGTGAATGCACACGTGGACCCACGAGTCCACAATGCGAATCGAAACAGTCGCTAATATAGACAAAGATGTCATCGAGAACAAGATTTATCGCTGTTTTTTTTTTTGGTTGTAGAAAAATTAAAGAAAAATAATGTAACCATTGATAGCAAAAGTAAGAAAGTGATCGATAGTCGTTAAGTGGATTTTTATATGAAAAGTAGCCTCTAAAAAAATTTCAAGGATAATGTTTAAAAAGTTTTGCAAATTGATCGATCGAAATTAAGATATCAAAGAATACCGCTTAGAACGGTATTTCCCAGTAGGGGTTCTTCCTAAACTCCTGGTGTGTGTGAGAGTGAGAGAGGGTTATCTACGTTTTCCATTAAAAAAAGCACTGTTAAATAGGATAATTATATGAACGTGCAGTTATTTTCATTATATGCTTCTTAATGTTAAAAGAAAAAAGAAAATATTGTTTTACGACAATAATGATCTTTAAATAACCTAGTATTTTCCTTTAAATTCATAAGTTAATTATAGCTTATTTTATATACTAAATAGCCTGGGTGCCCGGCGTTGCCCTGGTGTTTAGAGGTGTGTGTTGAGCAAAAAAAAAAAAAAAAGTGGTAGTAGGTAGGCAGGTTCAAACCCGTACCGCGAAGGAGGAAAAGAACGTAAAAAAAAAACAATAAAAAAAGTGACGTCTTTGCCCTTGCGTTCATCGCCAAAGCGGAAGTAGCGAAGATTTAAATTAAGGCTAGTCAATCAAAAAGAGGGGATGACTTTCTAAAATATTGACGAAAAAAGCGATTCCTCCCTGTAGAAAAGTGCCCACTTGAGGGTGAAGAAAATGTTTTTAGCCAATTTTTCCATATTTGTCGCTTAAAGGGACAAGCATCAAAACAATACTGATTTCGTGAAAATCCGTCGCCTCTGTCGAAAGTTGTAGGCAGACATACATTCATACATACATACGTGCATTTAAACAGACGGGTGAGATTTATATTATAGATGAATCGCCATTTATCAAGGCGAAAAGCTCGGAGAGGATAATTATCAGTGAGATTTTTATTTAGATGATTGAGCAGTGCTATGAAAAGATTGACAACTATGATGAATTCACAAATCGACATGATATATTTGTTGCCATTAGACTCGAAAACGACGATATTGTAGTTCGTTACCGTGTTCCGCAGGCCGGAATTTCTTGGAAAGAAATTCTCTTCATGAAAGTTGCGTTTGGTTTTAGATATTTAGAAGAAGAAAGGAAAATTCATTGCAATGCTGTCAGCAAGACGACTTCATTTTGAGAAAGTTTTCGAGATTGAACCAGAATTTGAAGCTTAGCTGAGCACCTAAATGCGGATAGAGTAGGGAAACATTAGCAACGCTTTTTCTGTGAGGAAAAAAGCCGCAGGGAAGAAAAGAGAACGCGTTCCACTAGATTAGGAAATCGATTTTGTATTTTACATAGACAAGAAATCGTGCGCTAAGCAGCCTCTTGTGCCTAATAAGAGAATACCTATATATAGAATATCATGAGAAAAAAAAAAGAAGTTTTGAGAGAGTGGATTGTCAACAAACTATTTCTCTTTGATGTTTCTTATTTTACTTGGAAACGTAAAGAAATAGTTCCAATTTTGTAGCATCCAGATACACAGGCGAGGAGCCTTGAGAATTTTATAGCTCGGGTAGTGAAGGATGACATCTTTGTTTTATCAGTTTCCGTTCATAGACGTAATAACAAAGATTCACGACGAATTATTTCCCTATAAATTCACATGGGAAGAAAGACGCAATTAAACCAGTTATTAGAGAAAATGTAATATTTATTTTATATTTATTTTTTTTGTCTTGAATAAATTAAAACCCGTTTATGAACCTGTTATATTCTTATTATTTTCAAGATTAAAAAACTTCCTCAGACCGATTATTAACTATTTCATAGCAAGAACTCGTGTTATTACCATAGCTACAAAGAACTTTCATGTCTTCCACGTTACTGCAGGGTTGCTTTCCTGGGGGTTACAACAGTCACTTTCAAATTCGATGTCGGTAAACGTGCCATGAACCACCCCCAAAGTCATCGAACCTTATTCATCAAATTCATTATTTTCAATCCTCTCATTATAATCATCACCATTCAACCGATAATCCAGTCAAGATTTGTCCCATTAATTGAACACGATCCAAATACATTACAGCACAGAAACACTGATTTATCGGCAGACGACAATGATGAAGATGAATAAAGATTTCCAACGCAAACAATCCGATTTTAAGCGGTGACTGAAAGGGTTGAATAAAATTGCACATGCGAATAAATAAAAATGTACAGAGTATTTTATTTACTTTTTATTTACTTCCACTCCAGGGCGTTAGACACAAGGTCAAGAAAAACCAGCGCACTATGGATAAGCACATTCTGGTTTTCAAAAAAAAAAAAAAAAAAATGACGCCTTATTGGCATTCCCTCGTAGGGGTGCGTTAGGCGATTAACTATAAACTTCTCAGAGGAAAGCTAAAGCCTAAACAGAACTATGTTAGACTGGCCAGAGCACACTTAAGACTGTCAGTTTGATTTTGGCATGAAGTAGCCACTCCGGAGAGGTTGCTTTTTGCATAAAAAAATTACCATTAATGTTTATGACTGTTAGAGTCCGACTATCTGAAGCAAAGTTGCAAGCTGAAACAAAGCTTGATAGATAGGTCATGCATATGCTCAACGAATAAATGTCTGAAATCAGTCATTATTTTTTTGAACAACCTAACAGTTCAGATCGAACCGATTGTCGATGACGTATAAAACCAACTGTTTTGAAAAGCTACAACTGTTTGCATTTTTCTTACGGCACATGTACGCGAAGGTTTGAATATGAGGCACGAGTGTAAAATCAAAATGGCTTCTCATACATTTTTCGTTTGTTAAGTTTGATCGTAAATCTGTTGCAACAAGATTCGACTTATAATTACGACTTGAAATCTCCATCTAATCCAAAGATTTAAATCTTAAATTGTTTTTATCGATTTAGGAAAATGGCGGGAAACACTAGATATTAACTTTTTTTTTTTTTTAGAATTATCTTTTCTTATATGGCAAATTTACAAGTAATTTAAACGTTATTTTCTGCAATTCTCCTGATAGCGATTAAAATAATGAGCCTTGCTTAGTATGGTAAAAGATCAATATAAATAGAGAGCGAAAAGATTGTTTTCTATTATAGCACTGAGGTACAAAGGAGACGAAAGGTCCGTTACAACTTGCAATTTTAGGCATTTGTTAAATGTCTGAAGTGAGATTTTATATACATAGACAGGCGAAGATACACATGCAGACAGACGCACACAAACACAGAAATAAGGTTATTTTTGTGAAAATAATGAGAATCTTACATTGAAGGAATGGTTAACAAATTGCTAAGGCTAAAGGAACAAGTTGTCTGATACACCTGAATGGGATTTTCATTGAACACCGGAGACCTGTGCACATGTGCACATATGCACACACACACACACACACACACACACACACACACACACACGTGTGTGTGTGTGTGTGTGAGTGTGTGTGTGTGTGAGTGGGTGTTAAGCTCAATGAATATTATCTTTTTCAACACAAGGGAATATATAAATAAACAATAGAAAATTAGATTCTGGTACTTGTTCAGTTTACGGACCGTGCTGAAATAAAAACCTTATTTACAAAACTATTCTTAACAAAGTACCTTAGACAAACAATTAAATAAACAAAAGATACTGCAATAATTGAAATTTAACTTTTTAAAAAACCTTTCTAAAAATATAGCACGGTCTGTAAACTACATAAGCACCATCTGTTTTTATTCACCTTGCAAAGAATCCCAAACAAACTGATGGACCGTTTTATTCGACGCATCAACAACCAATATTATAATTATAGATCTGGAACTTTTGATACGTGCAACTCTTTAGAAGCTTCAAAATCGTATCCAGAAACCCCAGAAAAAAAACAAAAAACAACAAAAAAAAAAAAATCAAAAGAATAACACGTACATTGTTAGAGAATTCATAAATTCAGTTTCAAAGCAAGAAACTAAGGTACTATTTACTTATATACATGGGGCTTCCTTCAGCTTTGACGAACTATGGATACCCACTGTAAGGGTGCCTACGCATGGATTTTTTTGTGGCAAGAGTTGCGCAATCTCCAACCACACTTGTAGGTCAGCGTTGTTATTAGGTTGGTGCAAAAATAATGTCGTTTTTATATATATAGTTGAACGTTAAAAAAAAAAAACGACATTTTTGTGCCAACCTAATAAATACCAGCGGCAAGTGAAGGTTCAGGACGAGTGGAAACTATACCGAGATAAGCGGAGAGCACACATCGCCTAGAATTCCAAAATAGTCACCCATCTGGTACTAGCCAAGCTGAACGTTGCTAAAATTCGGTGATCTGACAAGAGCCGGTGTGTCAACGTGTTTATGCCGTATACATATATCCATACACACACACACACATAATTATCATACGAGAAAATATACAATTCTAAAACCTGTACTTTCGAACATATTTTGAGGTGAACTAAATGCCTCAGTCATTGTCAACTAAAAAACTGTATGAATACCCAACCACTCAAAGTTATAATTTCTCAAATATTAAGAACTTTTATTTCCTTTATTGAACACTCACTCATAATTCTTTCGCATGACATATTCGAAATATCCTCAACTAGTATAAAAAATGATCGAAAGTAAAAAACTGTTAGTCTATAGTTGTGTCTCTTCAATCTGCACATCTGACGATGAAGTTGTTATTTGAAACCTTAGCATGACAGCCTGGCCGACGGACAGCGCGTCTTATAAGGGATGGGTGGTCGCATTCAAAACACTTGAAGGAGGAAATAATGCAGTAATTGTTTTAGAGTTTTATCAAATGGAACATAAAACTTAAATGGGGAAAAAGATACGATTACAATTACGAGTATTTAATGTTACAATTGGACATAAAAAGTAATAGTTTTAAGTATCCTTAAGAAAACGGCATTTAATAATCTGGTCCGATAAGTTAAAAAAAAAGGAAATTTTGTTCCAGTCTTTGTGGAGAGAAAAATAAGTACATAGATATATAGCATAAAAATAAAGGCTAATACCGAATGTATGAATGTTGGATAACCAAGGTTATGTGTGTTGTCTATAATATAAAGGGCAAAAATCTGTATGTATGTATGTATTTATCTTTGTATGACTGCCTAAAACTTTCGACAGGCGACGGATTTTCACGAGATCGGTATCAGTTTGAAGATCGACCCTTCGGATGACAAATATCGAAAAATTGGCCAAAAACATTAATTCCTTCACTCTCAACTGAGCACTTTTCTACAGGGAGGGGTCGCTTTTTTCGCCGATATTTTCGAAAGTCATCCTCTCTTTTCGATTGTCTAACCTGATTTTAAATCTACATCACTCCCCTTTTGGCGATGGGCGTGACAGCAAATACGTCACGTTTTTTTTCATGTTCTTTTCCTCCTTCGCGGTACGGGTTCGAGCCTGCCTACTACCACTTTCTTTTTGCTCAACACACCTCCAAACACCCGGGCACTCAGGCTACTCTATAATAATTCTTAAATCCCAAGTGTTAAACGTTATCATATGCGATTCGTCTAGTGTATCCTTGGTGTGTCGATGTGTGTATACATATATTAACAGTTTATAGACAGGTTGTAAACAAGAGACTGCCATCGTTGTGGTTGAAACACGAGCGGAAAAAAACATATCTAATCTTCCTTGCATCCTGAAATTAAATTGAAAACGCTCAGGTGTGAATTATATTTTGATATAATCATTTATTCGTTGCTAGGTTTCTTTTTCAAAATTAGCACGCTTTGTATAAGACTGCATTTTACTAATTCCCCTCCTTCCAACTTCCACAGGCGCCCTGTCCAAAAACCCTATCCGTCTGCCAACGCGTTGCGTATTGAACTGATCTCCTTTGTAATTCTACGTCTCAATAACTATATTTTCTATTACGTCATCACTATATGTAGCCTAATGATCCTTGCCGGGTTTTTGTCACGTATCTTTTTATTATTAGAGTTAGCTTAAATTCCATCAATCAAATTAACATTCCTGAGAACTATTTAAATGTAAATATTTCAACTTAACAGAACTTTTCACACCGATAACATTTTTCCGTCTAATAGTTATACTTTTACCAAACATAATCGACTGCTATAATTTCATTATAAAAATCGACCATTTTTATACTTTCTGGTGTTTTCCGGTAGACTAACAACAAAACACGGGTCCTCAGTATGAGAAAAGACATCTAGTGGTGAGGTCCTTCTTGGGGGTTGTAGGTAATTTGGAGTTGCTCCTTAGTTACCATTGCTCTCAGATTGGCATGAGGTGGGAATACTTGTTTGGCCATCTGGTGCTACCAGATCAGACTGTAGATACTAGCTCTTGACCAAAAATGCACCAAACATTGACGTTATTTCTTTAACTATCCCTTTGAAAAACTCAATCATGGCATGCAAAGTCAAAAAGAATTTCCTTAAAAAAAACAAAACCAAAAAAAAAAAAAAAAACCAAAACCCCCCAAAAAACAAACAAACACTAAGAATAAATATATGAAGATACAAAGCACTCCAAAATCTTTTCCAAAATTACTGGATTCAACATTAAATAACCCGAAAGGAGTTGATATGCCGTATAATAAAATAGCCGAACCAAGTCCTATAAATAAATATTTGATAACTTAAACAACATTAACCATAAATTGTTTTTCTATAATCATTTGATTTGGCATTAAATACCCCGAAAAGGGTTGACATGCCGTAAAACCAAATAACAAACCAAAAGCAGAAAGTATGCTTAACACATTCACTTGTAGTTGACAATTGCAATTTGCAAGCAATGTATATTGTACAAGATATTTTGTTTACCACAGGCAAATAAGGCAACAAATACTATTAGAACTTGTGAGCTACTGATACACAAAGCATCGAAAAGAAACTTTACGAAGCTGAGATCGTAGTCTCAATCGATATCGTATTTATCATCGTTTAAGACACTTGTTTGAATTTTTACAATCACACAACCATATAAACACGCATTTTCTTTTATTCATATAAAATAAGATGGTGACGGATTTGCTTAAAGTTCATTGGACCAGCAAAGTGTCTAGTTGCATTTCCCTGGAGCTGTCTTAATTTTTATCTGAAATTATTCACCTTAAAAAAACAAAAAATATATCGTTTGGCAGTTTAATTGGTTCAGATATACGCCGCAAAATGTGTCTGATCTTTGCCATTCGTGATATTGTTATCAAGACTAGGCTAAAAGGTGGATATCCTTCCAGGCTGTACCGTCTACTCATTGCAGTACAAGGCAGTTTAATTGTATGATAACGAAGGCACCTCTCTCCACGTGAGAAAGGTGCCGAAGGGGCGATTATTTGTTTCACTCGCTACAGCTTTCTGAAAGGTTAGTTTTTCTCCAGGACATCTTGTATCAAACTTGTCCACGTGGGAGGCAGGAACTCCAGAAATGGAAAATTAGAGTCAATCTATTACACAAAGAGTAGTTATCTGTGTGTGTGTGTGTATGTGTGTGTGTTCACTTAAAAGTAAAAAAAAAAACAAAGAAAAATACAAAACACTCATTCACAAAGTTGGTATATCCTTAATCAGCGTTGCCCTAGATGAATCTTAATTATAAAACTGTACACCGTCCAGGCGTCCCTGTTTGCTTGCTTTAATCTTGTAATAAATAATTTTACCAAAAATTCTTCATAAGTTTTGGTTTCGATTTTGATTCTAGCACCAAGTTCTATTTTGTACTTTTGAAATCATTACTATAAATTAGGTGCAATATAATAAATAATCGATAGAGAATTGACGATAATATATAATTGACTATATAATAATATATAATTGACTATATAATAATATATAATTGACTAAAATAATAATATGAAATTTGCATAAATTAAAATATATTTATGTACACAAATTTTAAGCTCTTAATTTGTTTACTGTTCCGGGCAACGCCAGGGAGTAAATAAGAAAAGCTTTTTGATTTATTTTTTTTCTTTTGCCACTGAGTCACCACTTATCAAGAGAAAGAATTATTCGAGGATAACGGTTAATGATACAATGATGATTGCCAGGTGGAAAGATGAGGGACACTATAGGAGTACGGACATCGATCAATGGTATAAAGTGAGGTTGAATAGAAGTTTATGGCAAGAATTTAACATTGGACTAAAAAAAAAAAAAAAAAAAAAAAAAAAAAGCATGGAAACAATCCAGAGGCAATGTGTTCCACAATAGTGCTCATCTTCGCCTGTGGTGATTCTAAGTCAGGTGTTACTTTAACTGAGTGAGTTAGAATAGTTTTCTATTCCTTTTTTTTTCTAGTTCTGGGGTAAATACATTAAATATTGCAAACTCCTGATCTTTAAACCTTTGTAATAAACAATCGATTAACTTCCATGTTTCTCGATGCTGAAATAACACGACCGACTTACTTGCCTTGGTTACGTAGGCTTTTAGACGGAGGAAGGGAGGGAGGGAGGGTGTAAGTGCGCGCGTTTCCCCGGTTATCTTACACAGATCGATAAATGTAAACAGGAATGACTCAACGGGGAAAAACTTGTAGCAGTCATAAACATTAAGATTTATTTTCTCTCGCGGAAAGGTGGTTGGGTCATAAGATAAACCAACCTCTAAGGCGTATTAATTTCAACCGCCCTTGAAGAACTACTTCCAGAGCCGTTGGGATTTGGACAGCGGGGAATATCCTGGTCCCAACGCAGAAAGACATCCCCTCTTTCCTATCTTTGTCCACTAGACAACCCAGCAAGGATATTCTTCATTGGAAGAGAGAGAGAGAGAGAGAGAGAGAGAGAGAGAGAGAGAGAGAGAGAGAGAAAATGGCAGTCAACAAACATTTTTTTATTCCTTTTTTACACCGACTTAACTTTCAGCATCCTACACGAAACAGTGTAGTTCATTCAAATAAATATATCGTTATTTGTTTGGTTTTCTGTCCATTTATGACAGTTTTCTTACAAAATATTATAGGAACTGATTTTACAGGAATACTCCTTAAAAATGTATTATTCAGAAAGGGAGAAGAATTGCCGTTTTCCGGACCGGGATATATCTGTCTAACACTTATCTTGCACCGTTTTTAATCGTAAAGTGGTATTTTTTTTAGCTTCTTACACCAAGTCGCTTCATGCCTTGCATGGACCGATTTCCATAAATGAAAACGTCTCGTACATGTAAGCTAAAAAATAACGTCTTCATTAACTTTCCAAACTTGTTTGAATGTAAAGGCTACTATCTGGGACATAAGTTTCAGGGATACTAAGTAGAGAGATGAGCAGCAAGATGCCTATTTACATTATACTTGAACTTCTGCATGTCAGTACAGTTGGAAAAGCAGAATCCCGGAAGTGAGTTCCAAAGTCTAGCAGTTCTGGAGAAGAAACTATTGGGGTAGAAGGCTTTCTTACACCTAGAGATCTCTACTTTGAAGGGGTGGGATTTTGCTGCTTAGGTTTGTCGGGAGTATTTACGTCGAGGAGGTACAAAGGTTTGTAGTTCGTCAAAGCATTCACCATTAAAATACTTGTAGAATAGGCAGGAGGAGGACACATTTCGTCGATGGGACAGAGGTTGAAGTTTAGATGACAGTTCAGGGTCTATCAGATTGGTAACTCTCTTTTGAATCCTGCCCAAGAGTGAGAGTCAAGTAGCAAATGCACCAGCCCAAATGTGACAACAATACTCCATACATGAGCGAATGGTGACCTTATAGAGGCACACGATACGTTCAGGCGTAAGTAGTTTTCTAGCAAGGTAGAATTCTTTATTCTTTACATTGTTCATCCCTTACCCCCACGTCTCATGTCTTTTCCCGCCCCTTTTTTCAATTACTATTCCACGCCCTAACTGTTATAGGTTTGGTTCGTCTGTAGCAGTCATACATATTTCTTTCTCCTGGCGGAGAATAGTCCTGCGATGTGGCTTGGTTACATGGGACAGATTAGACCGTAGGGCCTTCAGAACTTCCAGTTCCGTTTAAAATTTAGACAGCAGTTCCAGATAGCTCACAGACAAAGAAATACGTCTCCTGTCATCTCGCCCCGATCAACTTGACTCAGGGCAAGGCTCTACCCCCCCCCCCACTGGGAGATATACTGCGTGAAAGAAATTCAGTAGCCAACCTTTTATTATTTCTTTCGCGCTGACACAGTTTAGACTTTTGGTCACCTACACCTAACAATGTAGATCACTTCCATAAATACATACTGTTATGTTTTATAGAAAAGCTTTGCTTTTCTTTCGTTTTACGACAATTTTGTTAGAAAAATATTATAGGCATTGGCCTAATAGTTCACCCGAAGACCAAGCCTCTACACGTCATTTAACGGCATATGGAGTTACGCCGAAGTAATACCTATTTCAAATTGAAATAGGACAAACCTACGAAAATGCTATCCTAAGCTTAAACATAATAGACCAACGAGCAATACAGAGACACATGATCACATCTAAACACGTTTATAACTTTCCATAATTATTTTCCCCTTAACCCTTCTCTGTAAATGAAATTACTGTATTATGTACAAAGTCTATCCACTCATTGTGTCTGTGCGTGCGAAAAGCATTTCTCCACTAATCCAAGGATTAAGTGAACGGATTTGATATAACGTTTTCGTATAAGTAGCCGTTAATCCCTTAAAAGATGGCGTTATTGTTATTTTCTCACAGGGGGTTTCACACGAGTCATTATCAATGGTTACTCACTGGCAATAACAGGTAGTGGTCCTGGGAGTCTGAGTGATATTAAGTTTCCTCAGATTTATAACTCTCCGCTTACTCCATTTACAGTTGCAAATTATTTGTTTTAATGTAATAACCGTTTACCAACTCTAGTTTTGACAAACCAAACATAAAATTAAACCTAGACTAATGGTAAAAATTAAAAAAAATAGATAAAAAATAATAAAATTGTTAAACTTCGGCGACAGTAATTAAATATTTATCTAGTCCATTAGTTGAATTTTTCGGACTACTATTCTCATGTTATTTTCACACAATGTTTCCGTCGATGTAATTTTTTCACACACTCGGAAATGTAGTTTTTCTCGAATTCAGAAATCTATACGAAATTTTAAACTGGCCCCCTTTTTTATCCAAGGGGTTAAATCGTTATCGCTCCGTCATAGACGCGTGATGCAACGGATATGGGCGTTGAGTAGAAATAAGTTTTAAGTGGCAGTCATGTGGGGTTGGAAGCTCCAATCCTCACTACAAGCGATGATAACTAAGAATAAAATAAAGATTACTATTCAGCCATGACTGACGAGACGTGAACAATCTCCCGTGGATTAAATCCGAAATTCGGATATATCTCCTAAGAAAGTCGGTGAAATCAGCCAAAACGGTGGGAAAATAACAATCAAGATAATGATAATTAGTACAAAAAAAAGAAAAAAAAAAGAAATCATTAATTTAGACATGTTGTCTTGACAACAGAGAACTTAAAAAAGAATTCTATAGAGGAAAGAAAAAACAAGGTTTTACGTCCTCCGGGAGGTAATAGTGAAGTCCATTAGTGAAATCTATTTCACATTTGCGCGCGCACACACGATGTTTATCTTAAAATACCCTACGCTAAACGATAAAACCGTATCGTTACAGGCCGTAACAACTTATATAAAATTTTAACCATTCACTTTCTCCAAGCTCTTGGACTAAAACTAGTAATTTTAATTTCGGCATTAGGATGGTTCTCACATCTCAGTTGGCGCAGCAACCCCTAGCATCTCTCTTTCTCGGACAGGGTCCGAAAAAACTTACATCAAATAGGTGCTGCACTGTATGTAAAGCTCCAGCCTCAGTCCCATCACCGCAATATTGTGTCCTTGTGTTTGTTTTACAAGTACTTCAATTGAATGTGCCCCAACGAACTTGTTGTGCTTGTGTCCCCCTCACCCTTTCGCAGATGTAAATACCCTCAAGCAACCCGACAAAACTCACCATTTTACTCTGGTGGGATCCCAAATCCCATAAAGCGTTATACTAATAGCTTCTTTCCTCAAACTGCTTGTCATTTCGAATTTTCCTTCTTACTTCCCGGTTCCCAGACTATACCAACATGCAAAATTTTAAATGTAACGTGAACAAGCATCTGTATGCACAACTCCCCCACTTAATGTCATCTAAATCTGGCCCCTAATTCATTGTAACCCCTTAAGTCTCAAGGGCAATGTGCCTTGTTTGGAGGGGGGATAATAATATGCACAAAGGAAACAAGTAAAACTATTAAGGGTTAAAATTTAAAATAGGGCGTTTATTGTTCAGCACAGATTCGTAAAATTTGAGAAAATAAACCATATTCCAATGTAGAAGAGTCTTTCGCATTAACGGTTTTGTTTTTAAATATTAATCTTCAAAATTCGAATTTCAATCTGTATTATTTATATAGTTGATCAATTGTTGCACTGACTGAGATTAAAACGCCAACTTCACATTTCACGTTAGAGAAAGTGCACTTTTCTAATATATTCGGTATATCAATGCAATCGACGTCCGAAGATTAATGTGCATATACTTTTGCAAAAGGACATCTCATTAGTGAACCAACCATTTTCAACGTTTTCTTATTTAATGATTTTCTTTTTCACTTTACTATAAACCACAGGTCTTTTGTTTTCTGGACATTTGTTTACTGTCTGAAAACCATAGAAATTTCCCGGAAAATTTAATTCAAGAATTTGCAATTCTTCAGTTTCTCAATTTTCCCGGGCAACGCCGGGGCACAGATCTCGCTAGTTTACAAGAAAACAATGTATTTTTGTCATTTTTCGTATATATGCTAGCCGTGCTTCCTAGCTGGAAGTTTTCCAATAAACCTATCCATGTGTTCTCATTTTCCATGACACAATCAAAGTTCCAAAGAGTCTCAAGTGGAGTGTCGAGTGGTCATAAATTTAAGGCATGCTTAGAATAATGTAACCCGAGAAAACTAAAATCAAGCGAAAATATTCTAAAACAAAGAAAATAAAAAAAACGCGCCATGACTCGATTTAAATTTAGTTTGCAACTTAATCTTCGAAAGCAAAAAGAAAAAAAAATGTGGTCATACTTTTGAAAGGTTAATCGGAAAGCGTTATATAAGAAATGAATTTTCGAAGTTGGGAATATAATGGCGTGCAGATGTTAATTAGGGATCCGCTTTCTTATTTAAATTAAAAGAATTTTTTTGCCAGTCTCGAAAAATGAGATCCGAATAATTTCTCCGGTCGGTTCATATCATTTTCGAAAACTGTTTTGAAGTTACAAGAATAATACAGAAGCAACCTATTACGTACTGTCATGGATGACGAAAAATATTTTTATATTTCGAAAGAAACTCCTTTTCCAAAAAAAATTCCTTTGGCATTTACTTTGCCGATTGAAAAATACAAAAAAAAATGGCGCCTTTTATCCAGAAATTTACAGTCCTTCCGACTACAGACCAAAAATTCGAATCAAATTCCAATGCGTCGGCATAATACGAACCGACGTAAACCGACTTTGCAAACTAAAAATTAGTTTAGTGTTAAGTTAGAGTTAAGGTGAACAGTAAAAAAAACTGTTCGGTTCGTATTGTGTAGATTGGTGAAATTCGTTAACTTCGATGAAAATCTGGATTGATGACGTAAACAGACATTTTCTTGGGTACCTATTCCTGAAAAGTACCAAATATGTTTTTTTTTCTCCAAGAAAATTAAAAAAAAAACAAACAAACAATTTAACGAAACTTAGCTTTTCAATGAAAATTCGTTTCTTCATAATTCAAACAATTATGGCATATTTCTTGGGATTTCTTAAAAATTTAAATCTGCCTTACTTGAACCATCAGTTCGGTTGTTTAAATTTCGTACAAACACTATTTTTTTTTAATTACAATGTAGTTCAATATTTTAAAACTTTCCAAGAATTAAATTATTCTATTTACTTATAACGTAGTTTCTGTCTATTCACAAACTCTTAGGATTTGAGACTTCTATTCGGTATCTACATCGTGCCCCATAAATATACTTCATTGAATAAATATTTTATAGGGGCACATTAATTAATATCAAGTGCATCTCTTTAATACAACCACAATGTAATATTATGTAAAAATTACAAACATAAAATGTTAAGAGTGTCATGGACTGGGCGCAAAAAGAGACTAGGTTCCTAAATTAATCCCATGCAACGCCGGCATATTAATAGTTCCTTTAAAAAGAACAAGTTCTCGAAATTTTTCTTAAACTATTAAGTTTATTAATTTTCAAGAGAGATAATTAAGATAACACTGTATTAAACTTTACTTCAATGTACAAGTCTGTTTTGTTCCATTTAAGATAATAGACACCGCCAAAAATGGACGAAAAATCAAGTTGTTTTTTAAAACGAAATTACATTTATTAAAATCCATTATTTCTGAGTAACTTTTTTTCCCAGAAAGATAAAACCCTGAATTTTATCATATAGAAAAAAGAATAATGTGAAACTTTTTCTACTATTTTTAATTAAATTTTAAATGTTAAATTTTCCCAAAAAGTTAATTGACATTTTTTGTCTTGCACAAAAAACGTACATAAATATTAAAAAAAAAGAAAAAAAAAAGGTTTTTGAAATAATTAATTTATTTATTTGTTGTCTAACTAAGATTTAGGGTGATTTTCTATGAGAATATGCAAAAATTTTATAATATAAGTACCTGGATTTCAAATAATTCCACTTATTCATATAGGCAACCAGTTACTTCGCGTCAATCTAGACAAGGTTTACGTTTGTGCTTGATAAAAAGCAAACTATGGAAAGCCAAAAAAAACAAGCTTATTTTTCGGTGACGAAAATTTCAATGTATTATTAACGCTGAGGCTGGCCAGTACCAGATGGGTGACAATTTGTATGAGTTTGGTGTTTAATGTGTATGTGTGTGGGGGCCAGGCTCCCCAAAATGGGGAGGGGGCAATTTAAAGCAGAATAAAAAAAATTATTTCAGCGCGTTTGGTCCACCGTAGTCGAAGGCGGCAAAAATTTTCAAACGGGATCGAAAAAAATGATGCTATTTTTAACACAAAGGGCACAATATTTATCGATTTTTTTTTCTTGTATCGATTTTTCAAAGCATGCCCTGTTTAATAATGGTCATGCATTATTCGGCTCGCTAAAAAAAATTGTTAATCTATTTATCAAAGATTTTAAAATGGCTTTTTTCGTATAAATATTAAATTTTTTTTTTTTTTTTTGCTTAACTTAAATTAATTATTTTACTTAACATATTCACCGAATTTCACACTTCAAAACTCAAAAGCGGGATAATTAAACACAATCGAAGTTCTGATATTCAGATGTCAAAATAAGGTATGCAAACAATTTTTTTTTAAATCTATAATCCTGTCCCTTACAACAACACAATGATTTGTTCAGTTTCAGATGATTATTTTAAGCATATTTGGAACCCCCTCAAAACAAAGGGGGGGGGGTTGTAAGCAAAAAAAAAAATTATATATATATATATATATATATATATATATATATATAAATATCGTTTATGAAAAATAAGTACACTGTTATAAAGTTCATTCTTCTCTTAATAATCGCTGAAAATTTCATATTGATTGGATAATTACCTGATTTTTGGTAGATTTTTAAAAAGACGGTCCGTCAAAAAGTACTTACCTGCCCCCCCTCAGTTTTGGCGGTGCCTATAAGATAATGTTCATATTGCTTCACTTATGACATTTAAGTTTAAAATGACAGATTAAGAATAAAAATATAAAAATTCGTGAATAATAGGAATTTTTGGACATTTCTCTCCAGCAAACGGAAAGAACCTTTTATTTTTAAAAGTATATTTTCGTCATCCGTGAATCTACGTAATTGTAAGTGAAAGATTTATTAAAAATTTAAAAAATAATTTTTATTGGAGAAAACTATAGCAGATATTGTCTCCAATTCTTTTCATTAATCTTTCTCCTTTTCGGTTTCCACTGCATTGCAAACAGCCTTATTAAATACCAAGTTATGTATTAAGATTGCTTCTTTTTCTAAATTGGTGGTTAAAAATCAAATTTATTATAGTTATTAAAAAAATGTCTTTTATTTTATTTTATTTAACACCACTTTCATAATAAAAAAAAAAAACATTAAACAACGATTTTACCGAACGACTGCGATCACTAAATAATTGGGTTGATGTGGTTGAAGGACCTTATTTTACCGGTCCCAGCAAAATAGCCACTATTTTTTTTGTTTTTGTTTTCTTCTTTAAAGAAGTAAAAATTTCGAAATCGATTTGAAATACCGTTAACAAGTCCTGAGAGAGTACTAAATAATCAGTTCTAAGTGACATTCTTCTGGAGGTTGAAGCTGCAATCATCGTTGCAGACGATACTAAGAATATAATTACAAATTAATAATTGTATCCAGTTATGCCTGACGGAAAGAGAGCAAGCTAATCTCGTGGATTAAAAAATGGTTCCGTCCGAAATATCCGTTGAGATTTCAGTGTTACAACTTACACCTGAAGGTCGGAGGTTACAACAGCCGAAACACTATGAGAATAATATTCCAAATTGAGAACAGTAGTTCGAATAATCCAGATACTAATTGTAACAAGTTTAACTAAAAATATAATATCGATAATTGCGTAATATTTTAACTGTTCATCATTACAAACACAATAACAACCGCAAATGTTTTTTACTTACACGTAAAAAAAGAAAAATGTAATCTGTCCTAAAATATAAATTCACCAATTCGATAATTTTATTATCGTTTTTATGATTCATTGGAAAATGATAAAAAATTACATATATGTTATTTATTTGTTAGAGTCGTAGACGAAACATGTGGCAGTGGATAATATATATATATATATATATATATATATATATATATATATATATATATATATATATATATGAAACTGCTACGAATTAAGCATTTTGGATTCTTCATTATTGCAACGAAACTAGAAAAATGAAATATTGAATTTCAAGTGAAACCAATCGTCTTCGAAAACTATTTTCAATAATTAATTTTCTACCTCATCGTTTTTCGTGATTTTTGGATATGTTCATTACTGTGACATGATAATTTAGTAGATAGCATTCGTTTTACTTGAAATCCAATATTTCAGATTTTTGAATTTCGCTTAAATAACGAAAAAGGACGGCATTTTGAAAGATGAATACATCTGTTTTCCTCGGTTTTAATTGTAAGTTTTCTTGTGCAGCGCAAATTCTTCCAACTATGAATAACAGTAATTAAATGGTACTTATGCAAAGAATGGGTCCTGCTATTTTATTTATTTATTTATTTTTAATAATATTTTCAAATTAAATTCTAATTTTACAGTATTTTGTTTATTAAATTGTTACGCGAAAGTACAGAATAGTTACAAAACAGCCTTTTTCTCTCCAGGTTAACAATGGTTTCAAAATATTAACGCTATTTCAACTTTAGTGACCAGTACATAACATAACTTTAAATAGTTTTTGTTATACTTTTCTACTGAAAATATTACTCTTGCAGAATACAGACTGTGCTAGTTTTCAGGTAGGATTATTCAATTTTGACAGTATCTTATTCATTACATTAAGTGAAAGTAAATAGTTTTTTAAAAAAAGCCCGTTATATTAAGAGGGGTTTCTAAATAACGTTATTTCAGCAAGGCCCATACAATGTAGAACTACGAAAAGTTAAACCAAACTATTAATTCTAACCTAACTAAAGTTTTAGATTTCATTCGGCAAAACTCGATTTGGTTCAATTTCTGTAAAAGCACATTTACTTTCTGACATTTTATAATATTTGAGGTGGGAACAATGAAGTATTAATTAGATAAGAGATGGAAGCAAGATGATTTGAAATACATTTCGGTAAATGCATAGCTTTTAACCCTTTGTGTCAACCAAGCGATTGTGCACTTTTACTTCAATCTCTTGACGTTTCAATTAACATTTTTATAACATACAAGCTATACTCCTATATATTTTTTGTGTGTGAACTAGCTAATTTGCATATTCTTTTAAACGTTCATTTTAATTAATTCCCTTTTAGTTTTTTTCGGTTTTCTTATGGGATGATCAATATTAAATATAATTATATTCATTCAGATATTCTAAAAGATTTATTCTTCCGTAATATTTGCGTAAAAATGTTATAAACAGAAACCTTATATATATATATATATGCGTATGTATATTGTTTAAAAGATTTCGCCTACCAAACTCCTCCGTCAGTTTTTGTCTCCAGACATGAAACTCAGTATATAGGGTATTCGAACCCATGTAAAACTTTATAGTTGGGGTTTAGCCGGAGAAAAGTGTAAAAGTAAAAAAAAAAATTTAAAAATGGAATTTGCCAAGTGAAGGTTAAATGACAGCATTACGAATATGCATGCGTGACGTAATAGCTATTGATTCAGGTTTTAATTTTTAGCCTGGCAGCAAACATGTTTTCATAGCTCAGGCATTAACGTCAAAGGAAAAAGTAAATCGTAAGTTAAACGTTTTGGCTTCAATTCTCAGTGGTGGCACAGTGGCACACAACTTAGTTTTCTAACTATTTAAAAATTATTATCACACATTGGGTCCAATATCTATATATTGGAAAAAAGTGAAAGTGTCTGTCTGTGTCTGTGTGTCTACATTTCCCTACGCAATAACTTTGTTAATTTTAAGTCTGCAGACACGAAATTTGATATACAGGGTACTGAGATTTGGGAAAATCGATGTGATCGATTTTCGGCCAGAAATTTGGCGATTAAGGGGGTCAAAGTTCAACGATTTGACCTTTGAGAACTCTACCAAACTCCGACAATTTGGGGTCTAAACACTTGAAATTTTAGATATAGGTTTATTGGACATTGATCTAACTTAACTTAATTTGATCCCAAAACAAATTTTAAGGGGTCATAATAGGGGTCAATGTTTAAAAAATTGACCACTTTTTTTTTTTTGCTCAACATACACCTCCAAATACCCGGGCAACGCCGGGCACTCATGCTAGTAATATGATAAATATGAAATCTGCATTAATCAAATATATTTAAGCGTATTTTACGACCGGGTAATGCCGGGCGGTCAGCTAGTAATAGATAAAACGTTTTTCTTTATGTATATTCAGTGCGAACGCTAAACCCTACAGTATTATTGTACCATTTGTGATCGAAATGAAATATCTAATCACTTTGAGAAATGTGAATTGAGAATTTTGGTCATTTTTCTTTTTTTTACAATAGCCAATAAAACAAAACAAACAAAAAACGTTAAAATAAAACACAAATAAATGTTACCAAAGGCAAGCTAAGTTACTATTCTACCTACGAATATATATTTTTTAAAATTTTATTTTAAAGCGTTTATCTACTTTGGAAAATAAGTAGTATCAAGTCTGTTAAGTTAGAACGAAAAAAAAAAATGGCGGTCTCGTTATAGACATGTCGACACTCGATAATCGCTCCAAAATAGAAAATGAAACATTGGCAGAAACCTATCCAATAAATGTCACCAATCGTGCGAAAATGCAATGTTCTAATTATTTGATTTTCGATTTAAGCAATTATCGAGGATTCGAATGACTGTAACGAGACCTCCATTTTCTTTCTAACTTAAAACTTGAGACTACTTTTATTTCAAATTGAATAAACGCTCTAAAATAAGTGAAACCAAAAACTTATTAATGCATGCAATTTATCTTGCCTTTGGTAACATTTACTCATCGTGTATTCTTGGTTTGTAGAAAGAAACCATAAGAGTTCTTGAATAGACAGTCAAGAACTACAACACTTATGAATATACACGTATATATCATTGCGTTATATTTATTTAAATGAATTGTATTGTCTTTTTTAACCCAAGTAACTTCAATGAAATATTTTCGTCAACTTGTATACAGAGCTATATATTTTATTAATTTTTATCAGTTCTATGGTTTTGTTTTTTCTATTAAACAAATATAAAAAAAACGATGGTATTAATAACGTCGAAAATATCGGTCGTGAAATGCGTAAACACACAAAAAGAACACTTCGCATTTATTCAAACGACATACTTTGAAAAAAAAAAAAAAATTCAAGAGCTGATTTTTATGAATCTGGAATTTTATCGTTTGTTTTCGATCCAAACCAATAAAAAACGATGGTGGGGGTGGGGGGAATATTACGAATTGAATCAGTCGCAGTTTTGTGCTTTCAAATTGTTAGCGGAAAATCTAATGTCGAAAGTATTTTTTGCTTCATTTCAAAACGTTTACTATACTTTATGTACACACAAATGCTTTAAAAATTAGCTTTAAAAGCGGTTTTGGTTTCAGAATTTTTTTTTTTTGCCTGTATATGTGTAAGGGGAAGGGGGTGGGTGGAGTAATCTTACAATTAGAAACAAATCATTTTAAAGCAAATACCATCATGAAATAAGCCCAGAACCATTTATTTTGCTTTATCTACGCATTTGTGCTAAAATTAATATTTATTAAAACTTATAAGCGTTTAAAGTTTCACAACTCTAGAACCTGATAAAACTATTTTTGTTTACATTACAAACTGATTAAAGATGACCACTTCGCTCAGATCCAATATTTACGGAACTTTAAATTCTAATCATAAAATTAAGTAATTTACATCACAAATAAGTAAAAGAAGCAAAATAATTTGTTTTTGATTAATTTTACATTGGTATTTCCTTAAAAAATAATTGTTGTCAATAAACGTAATGATGAGTTTTTATGTTCTGTTTCCCGATGTACTCGTTTCCACACGAGACATGAGGTTAGTTTTTATGTTTATGCACTTATGTTACCGTGCTATATTTCAAATTGTGTTTTCAAGTAAAATTCAAGTTTCACGATATCCTTTTTTTTTTTTAAACAAAAAATTGTTAGGTGGCAGTACAAAATTACAAAACACCGTCCCCTCTCTATGTTAAGCATGGCTTTCAAAATAACATTTCAGCACGATAACATAAGTGCAAGTACCGTCCGTTTTTATAGGGGATGTATATAGCAAACTCAGGATTATTTTGAATGGGGCGAAACTAAAATTACCCCAGTCAAAAAAGATTTCTTCTCTCTCCGACCGTGAACAGAACAGGTAGTGACTAGTGAGTACACTTTGTTTCGTTCATAATTTCTTATGCAGATTGCAAAATTTCCTATCAAATTCGACAACTTTTGTTAACTCAGGTTTGCAGATTTCAAAACTGATTCTGCTTCCGTTGTAGACCGTTTTTATCTTATAATTCCGATTCTGTTTGCACGTTCAAAATAAGTTTAAAACAAAATATAAGACTTGGATTCAAAAGAGGGTACTCATGTACTTATTGATCCGTGCTGAAATAACTTTATTATTTAAAAAGCCATTCTTAACATGGGGAGGGTGTTTTGTACCTATTCTGTACTTTAACCTTACAATTGAATAAAAAAAAAAAAAACTTTAATTAAACTTGGAAATACGATTTAAAAAATAGCGCGGATCAATAAGTGCATTAGCACCCAAAACAGATTTTATTAAAGAAAAAGTGAAATAAAGTGTCGTAAACGTTAAAACAGTACTTATGCACAGTGTTCAAATAACATTTAGAAACCAATTCTTAACATGGGGAGGGGAGCATTTTTTTTTTAACCACTCTGTACTTTCATCTTTAATAAAAATATATATAGCAAAAATGAATTTAAGTTTATAATCCTACATAAAAAACATAATAGCACAGTTCGTCAACTGCAGAAGTACCGTTAAAACTTTGCTAGTCATTAGGTATAAATTAGGTGTCGTTCATGGACTTTTAATAAATTAAGTGTGCCTTAATTTAACATTTTTTTTTTTTAAGTTAAGCTTTTTCGCAATTGATTATATAAGGCGAGAAATAAAGAAAACCAACATATTTAACGGAAACAATTACCCGAGATTTCAAATACGTTAAGTAAAAATTATAAGTTATATCACTGTTTTGGAGATATATATATATATATATATATATATATATATATATATATATATATATATCTCACAGACACAAAAAAACAAAAACAAAAAAAGACGAATGCCTTTCTAACATATGACTAACAAAAAATCATTTTTCTTTATTCTCGCAATCATTTATTTTGTTAATGGACATTAGTTTTAATCGTTTTAGTATTTTTAAAGTTAGATATACTCGCCCTTATCAGACAAAATTCTGTGTGTCTGTATGTTTGTTTCTTGCCTATACATAACCTTTGTTTTGATTGATTTTTTTGTTTTTACAATTAATCAAATATTAATATTGGAAAACAATTTTTGGAAAATCATTTATTATATATATATATATATATATATATATATATAAGCATTACTATTTTCGGTGAAAGTGCACGGGGGGACCACCCGAAGACTTACCTTACAGGAAGGTTGAAAATAAGAAAATACCAACCTCCTCATGTTGATAACGGCTTTCTGAATAAACACACTTTAGAAGTGGGGCATGGGGCAACTAGTGCACATTGACCAAATTTTAAATTAGTTACTTTTGAACAAAATGTTTTTTTTTTGTTTACACCCTAAGTGGTCATTTTCGTTCGGTTCAAATTCTGTAGAAGCACATTTAATGATTTCCTCACCCACCGTCTACAATCAGAAATGTCTTCATCCGGGTAAAATTGAATTTTTACTAATGCGAGAGTTAAATCGTTTGTTTGGTTTTCTCTATCATATAATAAACATTAAATAAAAACTTCTATCTTCTTGCCTTTTTTATAGCAAGATCTAATTAAAAAATAAATAAAAGACAAAATGGTTTAATTACCTATAATTAAATTATATAAAAGTTGTTCATAAACGAAAAAAATAAAACGTGGTTGCAATTTTTTTTTTTTATTGTAAAACAGGACAGGAAGTGGCCGTTTGGTGAGAAAAAATAGAAATGCTAGCGTATTTATTCGTTTATGTTAACTCGACATACATTTTTTTTTCTTTTTAATAAACCCGTTTACTGTTTATTGCTATTTAATTTTAGCGACAACATCGCCGTTTTTCTTAGTCGAAAGGAAGCCAAGCAAGACGATGTTGATAAGATAAAAAAAAATGCTTACAGTTAAGGAAAACTAGGAATTAATAACGTAGTGATAGCGAGGCAAAGTGTTTCTATTTTGTGACCGATTCGTATCACCGTCCTGCCATAGATAAAGTAGGCGGGACAGGCCAGGTAACACAGGTAAATAAAAGGTAGGCAAGGATCGGTCCGGTCCGGTCCGGTACAGGTCAATGGATTTCCAGGTGTGCGTGTGCGTACACCATTTTAGTTGTTATTCTACACACCTAGATTTTTTCTATTATTAAAACTCGATTGATTCTAGATTTTTTTAAGGCCAAACTCGGCGTTTATTTGTTTTAGCTTCGTTATTTTTTGCTTATGGACGACAAAATATTTGGAAATTAAATCCGAGCATACATACTGCTACTGCAGACTTGAACTAAATTTAAAAAAAAGAAAGAACGGGTATAACTTGTATTTAAATAAATAAATAAATAGAGAGAGTCCACTCCATGACCCCCATCACTCCATATTTACTTGCCTCTCGACGAGGACAAAGTCAGACACAAGATCGGTTTTTAATGTGTGCAAAATCCAGCTTCTCAAAAGGGGCAGTCTGGATTGGGACAAAAAATAATTGCCTCAGACTAGGATTTCTTTTTCGCTGATTAAAGACAGAAAACATGAAGTGCAGTATTAGAACAGATACTACACTTTGCTCCTAGCCAAAATGAATGCGAGTATATAAAGCGATATTTTCTTTGTACTTGTGCAGAATATTAACAGTGGTGAAACAATTTAGAAAGCCATTCTTAACACGCAGATGGGAGGGCGTTTTGAAACTATTCTGTACTTTCAGCAGACAATTTGATAAACAAAAAATACCGTAAAACTTGAATATCCTTTGTAAAAAAAAATATCACGGTTCGAATTCTGTGTAAGTAACATTCGATTATTCGAATCTATAGAAGTTTTGATATATGTTTGAAGGTAAAAAACAAAAATGCGCCTAATTAAACAAAATTACTTTAATAAGTAAAAAAGCAATAATGCAATCAATATTGAAAACATTATAAAATGTTAAAAAAAGAAGCAAAACAAAAGCGCTTATTCCAGAAAAAATATATAAATAAGTAAATAAAATACACTTACCTTGTGCAATAATTAATAGTAATAAAAAGATCCAATGTCGGTTGCCTTTGAAGTTGTCATCATTACCCATGCTGGCTCGACAGGTAATATCAAATACACGTGAGATAGTCGTATATCTCTATCTTTTTTTTGTGTGTGTGAAGAACAATAAAAGATTCCGAGAAATGAAACTCCAAGAAATAAGGACCACAATTTTGAAGATAAAAATCCAAGACACCGAATTAAATGGAGGATGTAGAACAAACCTTCCGTTGTTAAAAAAAAAAAAAAAATAAATAAATAAAAAAAAGTCTTTAAATCCTGGAAAGAAATCACATTTTTTTATATTACTATTGCCGTTTTTTTTTTTAAAAAAAAATCTTATTAAAAAAATAAATAATTTAGTTTTACTTTGAAATAAGTTAATTTTTCTTTTGTTAATTAATTCTAAAAAATTTTTTAAAAATAAATATATATATAAGAAAAAAAAAAAAACTGACTATTTTGTTTCCACGTTTTCTTTTAGATTTTGCGAATAAACTTGATATCCAGAAACTTTTTACAGAGTAAATATTAAATATGAAAGTGTCCCCCCCAAAACAATTAAAATAAATTTCGTCTCTATTATTTACTATATAAGTTCTTATTTGAGTGTGTGACTAACTTAAAGTTAGTTAAAAGTAGTTACATATAAGTAGTTAGAAAAAAAAGCCGTGTTTTTGTTGTTGTCCCACACCGACTGACGCTAAAACTTAAGCCAGTGGTTCAGTCGACAGTCACATGACTTAAGCAAGTGCGTGCAGGTTGGAAGGCGCGGGGGAAGTGAATAATGTGTGTGTGTGTGTGTGTGTGTGAGGGCAAGTGCTTGTGTGTGCGTTACCCAGCGCAACGCTTTCTTCTTCCCTTAACGCCGTTGACTGGGTTCTCTTTTCCCCCCAACCCTTCGATCTTAAATAAAAAAGGGTAGTTTCACTTTCGCAGAAGAAAACTCATAACAGCGATTTGCGGGGCGGTTGATTCTAGATGTTATTTATTTATCAAAGCTATCATTGTTTTAATCAATTCTATATTTAGGTTTGACTTTTTATTTCCTCTTTTTTAAAACGTTTCGATTTAAAGCGGCATTTCGTTTAACTGAATGTTTTACTGTTTGTAGAAAAAAAAAACAAACAAAAAACCCAACAAAGTTTTGTCCTTGTTCTTAGCGTACGTCTATATATTCTTTCTTGTTTTCTTTTCGATTTACTTATCTCCGCAAGAGGGCACATTTAGAGAAAATGCAGTTTTATTTAAATGTGGGGAAAATACAGTTTCTACAAACGGGCACTTTGTGTTGAAACAACAAATTAAAAAGAAAACTGCCTCAGTTTAGGAGAGTTTTTCCACTCTGCAAATGATAACGGAACAGATACAACACCCTGATCCTAGCCCGTGGGCCATGGTGCATGTACTGTCTTACTTACTTTTTCTTACTTTTTTCTCTTTCTCCACCCTCTCATATAATTGAATGTTCTTTATTTTCTATCTCTTTTAACCAGTCATATTTGTCTTCTTTTTTTCTTTCCTTCCTCGTCTCTGGCACGCATATTAGCGTTCTCCCATCTCTATATCACTTCCCCCTCCCTCTCTCTTTTTCTTTTTTCTCGCACTTTCTCTATCTTTATTTTTCTATTTTTCTTTCCACTCTCTCCTGTTCTTTCTTTCTTTGGCCACAACTCTTCTTTTGTACACCCCTCTGTCTCACTCTCTTTTATTCATATAGATTGTCTTCTCTACCCTTCTTTCTTTCTTTCTTTCTTTCTTTCTTTCTTTTTGCTCTCTCTCTCTCTCTCTCTCTCTCTCTCTCTCTCTCTCTCCAATCCACGGAGATTGTTTTCTCTTCATCTTCCTTCCTTCTATGTCTCTCTTAACCACGTACGAGTTTTTAAAAAAAAATTTTTTTTTTTACTTTAACCTCCTCTTTATTTCTTCTCTGTTTCTTTAATCTTTCTGCGTTGTTTTCCTGTCTTTTTCTTTCATTTATGCATCTATTTCAGTATTTTTCTTTTCTTTCATCGTTTTTTCCTTCTTTCTTTTTCTTTTGCATCTATATATTTTTTTTTCTTTTATCCTTTTCGTTCCATTTTCTTTTTATTATTGTTTTTCTTCTTAATGATAAAAAGAGGTGGGAGGGACGATTTCGTAGAATAAACGCAAAAGCCAGCCTATGATCCATTGGTTTTATTTTGGTTGTGGGATTATAATTAGGACGCACGCGCGCGCATACGCACATGCATACACACGCATACACACGCAAAGAAAGTTCTGTTACAGATAAAATTCGTAAATGTTTCCGTTTTCTTTATGAGTAACTTAGTTTAATAGGAGGACCGCAAGCAAATAAAGACGTCAGAACCGTCTACAAAATGTATGCTTAGTAAATTATTTAAATCTTGTCATTGGCCAACTTCGATGAAAATGAGACCTTTTATTAGTTTTGAAAATAACGAAAATATTTCTTAGCTTTCTTCAAAATTCGCATTATGTTGACATGAAAAGTGGCGACAACGACATGTGTTTGTTCCTTTTCTCTTTCGTTAGCGCTCCCATTCTCTCTCTCTTTCTCTGTCTCTCACACTAACTTTCTCTCTCTCCCCCTCCCCGTATTATTAGTATTATTAGCTGTATGTTTTCTACTTATGCAATCTTCAGTGTAAGAAATTATAATCAGTGTCGGTTGAAGGATTTGAACCCAGTTGCGAAGTCACCTTTGACCTTCCAGCCTGATAATCAACCTCGAGACCAATATTAATTAAACTGAAAAGAGAATTTAAACTTGATATAATGTTGATTCAGCATGGCATATATAGTAAACTTAGCGTTTAAGTGTTCAACAGCCCTCATATATATATATATATATATATATATATATATATATATATATATGCATAGGGTACCGATTTTGAATCTCGCTAGATTAAGCCACTCTGATGAGTCATAGATGACCAAACACGTGTCAGTAGGTAATTATATTTTAAAAACAATATATATATATATATATATATATATATATATATATATATATGCAATAGAACCCCGTGATATGGCATTAAAAATTAGTAACAAAATACAGTACAGTATAATACACATGTATATAATCAAATAATGTTACAAATAACACCGCAAAGCGAGGGAAATACCGTAACTAGGGGAAGGAAAAATCATCGTATTCCACATCGTAACTTGAAAAAAACGGCCACCGTATCCCGGGGTTCTCTCTCTCTCTCTCTCTCTCTCTCTATATATATATATATATATATATATATATATATATATATATATATATATATATATATATATTAGTAGGGAGACCCCGACGTTGCCCGGGATTGAATGTGGATCAACGAATGTTCCACATTTCCAATAATTTATTTTCATCGAAATCGACCATTTTTAATCAAATCGATTGATTGCCTGCCTGCTAGTGTCGGGGACACATCGCGGTGTACCAAAAGGAAGTTGTACATGTCTCGCTACAGTGACTTAGTCCCCAATTTATTGTAATTTACGTTGCACTGTGGAGAACGTACGGTGGATTTTATAAAATAATTTTTATATATTGGCTTGAATAAACATTTAAAGTGCGGAAGTCAAGTATTATGTTATGATTCCGTTATTAATGAAGGCGCAATAGTGTCGACACATGTCGCATTTACTGTTTTCCTGTTTATACGAGAACTCCTCGTAGAGTTTTGAAGAACCATCGCTAAATAAATAAATGCTTTTCCGCCACTCATCGTAACTGCAGGGTTGGAACGATAAAATTGTCGCCTTAAAGAAAACGACAGTACGGCTTTATTTTAAAACTTTTATTGAAAAAATCAATTCAGGTAACTTGATTATGTAGTTGAGATGACATCTATTCAATGCAGCCGCCTTCGGCCTCAATCACCGCCTCAATCACCGCCTCAATACGGGTCCGGAACTGGAAGCATGCCTTTTCCACAAGCGCCGACGGGAGTTCGGCGAATACTCGGCGATCAGGCTAGCTTTGGTGTTGTGGGAGGTCGTGTTGGTGATGTTCTCGGCGAAACGAAGTAGTACAGCGGGTTCAGGTCGGGGGAGGAGGAGAGTCAGTGAAAGAAGGGTACACAATCTTAGCACCCGAGAAGCCATACCTGGGTCTCTTTGGACTTGTGAACTGGCGCCGAGTCTTGCTGCTAGACACAGGGTCTGCTAGCGGCCACCTGATTGCACCAGGGAGTCACAATACTTCTCAGCACATCGAGGTACACTTTGATGTTGACTTTTAAGCCGACTTGGAAGATGTGAGGTGACTTGATGTGGCTCTCAATTAAAACCACACCAAAGACCATAACCGTCAATCGTCTGATGCGTTGAGCTACGCCCTCAAACTTTGAATCGTCCAGATTTGCATTTTGAGGGTGCTAGCAATTGTCTTGTTACCATAACTTTGATCGGTAGAGAGCATGAGTTGTGCAGCGGCTCATCTCCGACCTCGCTCGCTGAACGTTGTGTCACTTCCAGACATGATAGAAGGCTCCTATTTGAAATTTGTACACAACTAGCCAACTAGTAGATGGTCTGCAAAAAAAAAAAAAAAAAGAAAAAAAAGAAACCCAGTTTTCATCAAACGGAAATGGAATCGTGTCGTCTTTACTATGGCGTCAATTTTATCGTTCCACGCTGTAGATTTACATCAAAAAGGCGTATGCTTGTTTAATTCTGATAAAATACAAGATTTTTGTAATACTGTATATATATTAATCTGCAAACGCTCCTAATCAATTTTGGGTGTTCTCAATTTGCATATTTATGTCATGAATAGATTTTTTTTAGAAATTAATTATTCTGTAATATACGTTATTGATTTGTGTTGTCATTTTATTCCGTCGAAATATTTATTTGCACAAAATACAAAAAATATTTAGAACAAATTAGGCACAAGGCAATTAAAGGTGTATGGAAAATTGGGTTCGTTTGTTTTTCTTGGTCCAAATTGTCAAAAAATGTTTATCTTACTTATAACTTAAATCATCTCAGTCATCAAAATACCACATTTACTTTAAACGCCATCTTATTTAAAATATCCCCAAATATGTTTGACATTTTTGTCATAAAAAATGTTTTTATATACAGACATTTATGGAGTATGATGAGGATTTGGAGCAACGAAAGCAAACTCCGCAACTCATATATATATATATATATATATATATATATATATATATATATATATATATATATATATATATATATATATATATATATATCAATATAGATGAATAGTGTGATACCAACCCGACCCAACTTACAAGAAAGGGTCAAACTTAAATTGGATGGAACAATCTTTCAAAAATGGGGTTTACCTTGTCTGAAAAAACATTAACTGTAACAATGGCTTCCCCAAATTCAGCATTTACTATCAAATAATACCTTAAGATAAAAAAAAAACAAAAACAAAAAAAACAAACACAAAAAAAAACAAATGCTCGAAACGCGTTATATACACCAAACTTATACAAATAATTACTGAAAAAAATGAAAATATTAAATAACAAACACAAATATGAATACAACAAATGTTGATTATATATATATATATATATATATATATATATATATAAAGCTGAACGTGTATGTGTGTGTATGTTCACGAATAGGCTCCTATATGGTTGACTATTAAAAAAAAACTGATAATGATAAAAGATGTATCGAGACACAGGAATGGGTATGTTTGATCTGGCAGAACGGTGGTTCATTCAAATTGTGGGTCTGCGTTCGCGCCTGGTCCACAAAGTATGGAAATTAAAAAAAATTAACAATTAAAAAAAAAACGTTTACAATTTTTTTTTACATAGATGTACATAAGAATACTTTGATAAATATGTTTTAACTTAAATAGGGATGGTATAATAAAATTGTGGGGTCTGCGTTTGCGCCTGGCCTCCAATAAATAATAATAGGCACAAGCTTTAATAAAGACTTTTCATATCTATCTGCGTAAGTATATTTTGATAACTATGTTTCAGTTTGAAGAAATATGGTATAATAAAATTATGGGGTGTTCGTTCGAGCCTGACCTCCATAGAATGGAAATATGTCATAAAGTTTAACAAGGTTTTTTTTAATATGGATCCACAGAATATTGTGATAAGTATTTCAGTGTGAACAGGTATGGTATAATAAATTATGGGGTTTATCTATTTTATTTTTGCTTTCATCATATTTTGCTTTGGTGTTGATACCCCCAAATTCGAAGCTATCTCTTTACAACCCTTCCTTTTCATAAACTATCAGTCCACTTTTTGTAGGCTGTTTTTAACCCAGTCAACTACGGGTACTTTTGCTAGTAATATATATAATATATATATATATAATATATATAATATATATATATATATATATAATATATATATATATATATATATATATATATATATATATATATATATATATATATATTAATATATTATATATATAATATATTATTAGGTACGGGCAATCTAATGCCTGCTTCGGTATGGGACCTGGTTTGAACGCCGGTTAATCATAATATTTTTTAAATTTTCGGTTACTTTTTGATTATGTTTACAAGATTACAGCTGTAAGTTAATTTCTCAAAGAAAAAATGGCGTGTGAAATAAAAATACATGGAATAATTTTATCTCAAATCTAAAAAATCGTATATTTCATGTAAATATTCATCATGACAAATATCATGTTTACATTTTTATGGCAAGAGAAATATAAGGTTCCTGGAATTATTTCCAAGTGAAGTGTTAAGTTAAAGTCTAAAAATAATAAATTAATACAATAAATGCACTTAACTTTTGCTAAAAATGGTAATAATTATCCAAAAACATGGCCATGGTAGCAACAAACTTAGTTTAATTTCCAAAAACAAGTCATGGCGGCAAAATTCAAGATGTACGGAAGCACATTCATGACATAATTCCATTATTATATAACAATGTTCCGGTTCCGGCAAAACGGACAGGCTTCCTTTTTCTTTTCAAGAATGGACATCCGTAGTTACCGACATGGAACGTTTCTATATATTTTTCCATTTTTTAATTATTTTTGTATGTTCCTGTTTTTATATTATGTTTTTCAATTATTGTTCAACATTATATAAAAAAATATGTTACGCCGAAAGTTTCACATTCTTGCAAGCAAGGAAATTATTAAAAGCTAGCATATAAAAATTATGCGAGATCTGTAATTTCAAAACAAAGGTAGAAATATTTTTTTCAATCGGAATTTTTTTGTGAAAATATTAACTAAACAATGTTTAATTCAATGGTAATACTGGTAGTTCGAGAAATTGATTTTTCTTCGAGTTATATCGAATTCATTAATTCGGATTTAGGGACTTTTTTCGTAATGTTCCTATGAGAATTATTTTATTTTATTTTTATTGTTACAAATTACGATGCGTTATTTATATAAAAAAAGCAAAAATAAATTATTGCATTTATTCATTTACTACTCAAAACTACAACTTTAATAAAGGAATTTTTTCTTTAAACAAAATCATACAGTTCCACTAAAATTTAAATAAAAAAATCATTAGTGCATTATATACCGCGATAATTATTTGATACATACTGAAAATTATAATAAATTTGGTTAATTTCGTGATTTTTGGTGAATTTTTAAGTAAAGGGAGGGGGGATCAAAATGTTTATACATTTTGAGCGTTAGCATTCATTTTGCCCGTACCTATATATATATATATATATATATATATATATATATATATATATATATATATATATATATTATGTATATTATATATATTATGTATATTATATATATTATGTATATTATATATATTATGTATATTATATATATTATGTATATTATATATATTATGTATATTATATATATTATGTATATTATATATATTATGTATATTATATATATTATGTATATTATATATATTATGTATATTATATATATTATGTATATTATATATATTATGTATATTATATATATATTATGTATATTATATATATATTATGTATATTATATATATTATGTATATTATATATATATTATGTATATTATGTATATTATATATATTATGTATATTATATATATATTATATATATATTATGTATATTATATATATTATATATATATTATGCATATTATATATATATATATTATGCATATTATATATATATTATGCATATTATATATATATTATGTATATTATATATATTATATATATATTATATATATTATATATATATATTATATATTATATATATATTATATATATTATATATATTATATTATATATATATTATATATATATTATATATATTATATATATTATATATTTTATATATATATTATATATAATATATTATATATATTATATATATAATATATTATATATATTATATATATAATATATTATATATAATATATTATATATATAAAATATTATATTATATATATTATATATATATTATATATATTATATCTATATTATATATAATGTATTATATATATAATATATTATAGATATATATTATATATATTATACATGTATCATATATTATATATATAATATATTATATATATTATATATATTATACATGTATCATATATTATATATATAATATATTATATATATTATATATATTATACATGTATCATATATTATATATATAATATATTATAGATATATAATATATTATATATATTATACATGTATCATATATTATATATATAATATATTATAGATATATAATATATATATTATATATATAATATATTATAGATATATAATATATTATATATATTATATATATTATATATATATAATATATTATATATATAATATATTATATGTATAATATATTTTGTATATAATATATTATAACTACTTCATTTACTCACATAAAATTAATATACGAAAGTATAAATTTATGCGTAAATATTAAGTATTTACTTCAGAAATGCTCAATACGTAGGTAGAGCTAGTTAATAAGTTATAATATATATATGACGATTAAGCTACACTGAACGAACATCATTAAAAAATGTAGAAAATCAGTTCTAATAAATAACAATAACCAATTGATAAAAACTAAAATGACAAATTCGTTTGGTTTGGCAATCGGTGCCAGCGATCTGCAGAGGCATCAGATCTTGTGGGATTATTCATTCTATATACCCTCACAAGCATATTTGATACTACGGATATCGGCCTATATAGAGATGATGGACTTGCTATAATAAAAGACTCCAACGAAGTCAAGGGAGATAGCTTTAAGAAAATCATACACAAGGAAATGAAAAAAGTAGGCACAAAAGCAGACGTATCAGCTAACATAAAAATAACACACTTCCTGGACGTTACGTTAAATTTAGATAAAAACACATATGAACCCTACTTAAAAGATAACGCTACTCCAATATACGTAAACCCTAAGTCCAATCACCCACCATCAATTATAAAACAGATTCCTAACTCGATCGTAAGTAGACTCAGCAATAACTCAAGCGATGAAAATGCATTTAACAGGTCAAACAATATCTATGAACCAGCCCTAAGAAATAGTGGATATAAAAATATCGATATCAAATATAAGCAACAAAACACCAATAACTATAATAAAATTAAAAATAGAAGAAAAAGAACTATAATTTCGCATACGGCCCCATACAATCAAATGTTAAAAACAAAACTTGGCAAGAAATTTCTAGATCTTATTGAAAAGCATTTTCCCGCAACCAACCCCTTACACAAAATTTTCAATAAAAATACCGTAAAGTTATCCTACAGCTGCAGCGAAAATTTAGAGCTGATAATTAAAGCACATAATAACAAAATAGTAAATAAAAACAATGTAAAGAACCACAAAATAAACAATAAAAAAGTAGACACTTTGACAAAAATAAAACTAACACTAGCAGGAATAATAATAATAATAATAATAATAATAATAATAATAATAATAAACCGACCACGGACAACAGCAACAACCATACTAGAAATAAAAATACTAATAACGAACAAGATAAATGCAACTGTAGACACCGCACACTTTGCCCACTCTAAAATAAATGTCTAACCAAAAGCGTATTTTACCAGGCCACAATATTTGCGAAAAAAATCCGAATAACAAGAAATATTACGTAGGTATGACTTCCTTAGATTTCCAAACCCGATATTGTGACCACAAAAGTACATACAACAATAAAAAAAAAATACCGTATGAAAACAACGTTAGCAAATAAATACTGGGAACTCAAGGAAAGCGGACATTCGCCGGTAGTCGAATGGAAAATAATAAGACAAGCTACCACGCGTAGAGACCTAGACAACCCATGTAGATTATGCCTTCATGAAAAATTTGCTGTCCTGTACTTTAAAGAACCACAACATCTATTAAACTGTAGAAGAGAAACAGCAAACAACTGTGTTCACAAGATAAAATTGACTCTAGGATAGCGATACAAAATAGTTTTAAAGCTAACAAAAACAATAGAAAATAAACAAATAAATAAATTAAATAAACATGAATATACATAAACTATCACGCATATATGTATATATATATGTGTGTGTATATATATGTATGTATATATATATATGTGTGTATGCATATATGTACATATATATATATAAACTAACAAAAAAAAAACAAAAAAAACCTAACCTAGATTTAAAACAGGCCAAGAAACTAGATATACAGACTAAATAGAGCACACACAAAGGAACAAGTCAACCAGAGGTCAGTTAGACCTTTGCCCGGTAAGTGCATGTTCATTGGCTGATAGGAAGGGCGCGGTGGATACTAGAAAGCTGATTGGCAACCACAAAATTCGCGCATAAGCCTGAAGAGTCGTAGAGTGGATAAAACGCGGAATATTCAGTGTAGCTTAATCGCCATATATATTTTATAACTAACTAATATATTATATATATATAATATATTATATATATAATATATACATAATATATTGTATATATAATATATTGTATATATAATATATTGTATATATAATATATTGTATATATAATATATTGTATATATAATATATTATATATATATAATATATTATAGATATATAATATATATTTATATAATATATATAATATATATTTATATAATATATATAATATATTATATTATATTTATATAATATATATATATATATATATATATATATATATATATATATATAAATTAACGAAGATTATTTTTCCGTGATTAAATTGTCATTAGTCAAATTACGTTTAGAAAGTTATTAATTTTCTTGGTCATCATGTTGCGGATAAAGAAAAGAAGAACAAAACACGAACTGATACTAATCTTGACGAAGACGCTATGATCGTCGAAAATTCGATTTTAAATAAATAACTGTTTGTTAAAAATAAAATCTGCCTCATATTGGCTTTCTAAACATAAACTTACGCAGGTATTCTTGCAGAATTCGACCTGGATCCTCGATATTGTCTGTCAGTTTTCGTTCGGGTTCGATCGACAGTCACCAGATTAAGCCGAACAAAGTAACAGATGCAGACGGATTTCAAAACAAACAAACCGAAAAAATAGAAGTACAATAAATAAAAAATAGCACAAATCTATCGTAAATTTACTGAATATATATATATATATATATATATATATATATATATATATATATATATATATATATATATATATATATATATGAATATATATTTTTTTTCAAGTTACATTTTGTTTATTTACTTTTATTATTTTTTGGTAATTTTTTAATCAACAAAAATTGTAAAGTTGTTTTTTTTTCAAGAAAAGATTAATATTTTTTTTTTAACCGTAAATTGTTAGGTAAAAGTCCATGACATTTTTCAAGTAATGTTATATCTTTTTTTTAAAAGAAAATTGCTAGTAAACGTATTTTTTTTGTTTTGCTTTTTTGTAAACAGAAGTTTATACGTTTTTATAAGAAAAGATGGATGATTTTTATGAAAACCGTGAAAGTACAGACAAGTTTTTTTTCCAGAAAATTTACAAATTATTTTTTGTCAAGAAATGTTAAATAATAAACAGAAAAAATACCCCCATCACCCCAAAATAACTAAAAAAAATTGCATTTTTATACAAAAAACAAAAACAAAGACAAAAACAATATCAATTTAGCGTTTCAACATCTAAACCATGCTCCGTTTATCCGGTGATTGCCGATCGAATCGGAGCCATAATTGACGGAAAATCCTGAAAATCCGAGTCAAATTCTGCAAGAGGAGCGAAGTATAGCTAAATGAATACAAATTACAGAAAAAAGTGACTGTTAGATAAACTAATATATTTTGAAAAGGTTTTAAAAGAACACATGAATAAACGGGAAAAGTCCAAGTTTTGGATGTAATGTTCAAATTTTCTTGTAAATAACGATTTTTAGTAGAACAAAACTGGTTAAACGATGAACCCAGTAAGAGCAAAAGTACGTATGAATGGGTATGACGTCATACATAATGTTCTTTATTGTTGTAGTTTGTTCTCTTTTTGTAACGCTTGAAAATACAGTTCAAAATTAAGCATACATGATTACACACGGTTTAACTTATAATATATTGAATGCAGGAACAACGAACTTAAGATTTATATAAACATTCGTTTTTGTTATGTGGCAACGTTTTATTTTCTATTAATGTTCATTGCTGCGTGTGAATTTCAATGCGTTTTTTTTTCTTATTTACAAGGAATTCACTACTTATCAAGGCTTGAAGGTTATTCGAAGATAAGGGTTAATGAGCGTAGTGCGATTAATGAGACAACAGTGTAGTGATCTATAGTGATGGAAATTAGGTAGAATTTGATTATTTAAGGCCACGATTCAACAAAAACTTTTTCACATTGGACTTGAAAACGACCATGTGTTAGTCAGCTATAAAACCGGCGGGCGGAACACTTTCACAAGCGCGCAGTTCTAGGAAAGAAACTTCGTTGTTCATGTAATTTGCGTTTAGATTTAGTGAAAGTCAAAGAGTGGGGTTAGTTGTTGACAGTGGTTGTAGATAGATGAATGTTTGTGAATGTTTGTAGCGGAAGATGTAAAGGTATCGGGTTGATGTAGGTATGTGTGCCTGCGTATGTATGTGTGTGTATGCATTTGCGCTTAATTATTTACTCCTGAACTGAAATGAAAAATGTACATAAAATCCGTTGTGAAGGTCGCTGATAAAAAATAGTTGGATCATTCTACCGCTCCAGTAGATATCTCACTGCTGATGCAATTCTCTACCTGTATAAGGGTCACATACGCCCAAGGACTGAATACTGTCACCATATCTGGGCTGGAACTGCTAGAAGCACCTTATCCTGTCCTGAGAGAGTTTAAAATAGAATTCGTAGCCTAGTAGGGAATGTCATTTTCTTTTCCCTGCAAACTCTTTCCCACGGAAAAGACGCTGCGAGCCTGTCTCTGCTCAATCGTTATTTTCATGACAAGTGCTTGTCTGAGCCCCAATCTATGGTCCTTCCCTTGCAAAACTTTCACGAAAAAAACACGCGTTTAACTGAAACCACTATCATTAATTTCCCCGACTCCTTATATGTTCTTAAATCTAAACGTGGATTCCATGAACAGAGTTTCTTTCTTAGAACTGCATGTCTGTAAAACTCTCTTCCGTTAGCCTGGTTTCCAGTTGATTACAATATGGTTGCCTTCAAGTCCAACGGAAACAAGTTCTTGATGTGCCGTCCCCTTAAGTAATCCAATTTACCAAATTTCCACTACTAACGATTACTACGATATTATCTCATTAACTACCGTACACTCATTAATCCTTATCCCGAGTGGTCTCCGAGCCTTAATAAGTGGTGGCTCCTTCATAAAAAAGTAGGGTCGTATCGGTCTGAATAAGGTTGACTGTCTCACGTCTTGCCATTTAGGTTGTTTGCTTGTAACTACCTGGAAACTGAACTATTGATTTGCAATAATGTTTCTTTTATGTAAGTCGAAAGGTTCCCAAACTACTTTTGGATAAATAGCGCCCCAATCCTAGCTACCACTTGATGTATTGATGAAACTAAGTCTTAAGGAAGGAGGCATTTACTGTTTTCAAAAATCTATATTTAGGGCAAAAATATAAAAATAAAACAATGCGAGTATCTTGATGGAGGCATTATTGACATCTGATAGGACCTTCATATATTGTATTCAGTTAAGAAGCAAGTATGTCGGTCAAAAGTAAACAAGTAACCTTTTTCTGCAACAATTACAATCAAAGTTCAAATCATAAGCTTAAGTTCAGTTTGAGTACTTTAGGTTTTCTAGTACACACGGAGATTATATATGTATATGTGTGCATATATATATATATATATATATATATATATATATATATATACATATTATATGATGATGATTGAAACGTCTTGTAAGATGAGTGCCACTTCCTCAGACACTTAAAGTCCATGAGCTCAAAAATGACTTCCATTGCCACATGAACATTTTAATAGACAAATGCCTGTACACAGATGATGTTACAGAGTCTTAGCTTTGTACGACAGCTAAGTCTCTCTCTCGGTCCAAAATGTTGAGATCCAGCAACAAGCAAGAGCAAGATACCCAGAAACAAGTTAAACTGCAGACCAGCTTAATGCGGGTACTGGTCTTCCGCTTTATGGTTTTTTAAATCAGAGATTTGCTTCTCCTAGAAAGTTTGCCTTCACCACGGTTTACAGGAGCCCTCTCCACCCCAACAGCATACATACACACACACAAACACACACGGTGCTAGTTGGCCGTTGACTCCAAAAAAAGGGTTCATTCGCCCTTTGGAAGGTTTTGTTTTTAATCCTTCAGGGAGACTAGCCACCCTCCTCACCAAACTTGAGGGAACCAATTTAGTCACCGGTGACTCGACCATGAGGCAGGTAGTACTGGGTTACATGGTACCAGTAGCATATTACATGACCTGACATATATATATATATATATATATATATATATGTATATGTGTGTATGTGTGTATGTATGTGTGTGTATGTATATGTGTATTTATGGGTATGTGTATATATGGGTGTGTATATATATGTGTGTGTATGGGTGTATATATGCATGTGTGTGTATGTATATATATTTGTGTGTGTATGAGTGTGTATATATGTGTGTATGCGTATATATGTGTGTATGGGTGTGTATATATATGTGTGTGTGTTTATATGTGTGTGTGTATATATATGTGTGTGTATATATGTGGGTGTATACATATATATATATATATACATATATATATATATATATATGTATATATATGTGTGGGGGTGTACTAGCAGGAGGCGCTATAATATGTCGTAAAATACGCTTAAATATGATATTTTAATTTGTCCAGATTTTGTATATATTATTATGGATTTATAATTTTAAAAGTAAAAAGTTTTTTGGTGCCATCAGCTAGAATTAAAACCGAAACTGTAGCATTTAAAGCTGGTGACGTTACTACTGTACCAACGTGACACGCATATGAACTGATTAAGAATTGAAAATAAAGATGAATGTACAAACTATATAACGTTTTTTTTTTCAATTTTGACACATTTTTGACCCCTTAAAAACAATTTTAACCAGCTAAAACACATAAAAAACAGTCTTCAAAAAATTCAATAATTTGAGGCCCCTAGCGCTGCGACTGTTAGTTTCGGAGGAGATGGATAAAAAAAAATGGAGATAGACAGACAAACAAACATAACGCCTTTTATATACTAGATGTACATATGTTCGTGTGTGTATATATATATATATATATATATAATAAATTCGTATTCCTGTCTGTTTGTTTGTATATTTGTTCACAATTTGATTAATATATACAAAAGGTTCATTACTTTCCTAATTAAATTCCATACTGAAAACTTATTTGCATAAACTTTATTTCATTCATTCCTATAAATAGTATGATTCTTGCAAAAGATACGCTCAAAAGGTAACCAAGTTATATGCAACTATACTTTTTTGATACTTATGAAGATGAACTGCGAACGAGAGAAGCGCATCAACACTTGAATGCTGATGTGTTAAAAAGAATTACAGTTAAATGAAAATAATCATCATATAAAAACATTAAGGACAGCATTAGAGCAAGTACGACAAAGAAAATATGAATGACAAGAAAATTGTAATTCTGGGAGAACATGTGCGACATTTTAATGCACTAAACAGGGCTGAAGCTGCAGTTTTAAAGTCAAATGAGCCTACAGAAAACATATATTGTTCTTCAAGTGAAACAAAGCTGTCTGAAGAGAATTTCAGAATTACATCGATATTATGATCCTTTGATGTATTCTTTATTTTTTCCATATGGAACAAATGGCTATCACATAAATTTGTAAGGAAGAAATGGTTGAAAAATCACGCAATTGCAGTTTTACGTTTTCTATTATATTAGTGGTCCTTGGTATCTTCATAAGAAGAGGTCAGATGAAAAGGTCAGATTGTGAGAAATTATGCCAGAGCAGATTACTTTATCACTATAACATTATACTAGCTAGAAATTGTTGAACCCATACCATGGCTGCTGGACAAGAAATTCATGATCGACCAGATATTGTTGCAAGAGTGTTCAGATTGAAAGTTAAAACAATTTATGGAAAAATATGAAAAAAGGAATTTTTGGTAATTTGCAACCATGGTTGTATACCATGCTTGCGTACATCAGAAAAGAGGTTGACCTCATAGACAATTTCTTTTCTGTATAGTTCTAGAGCAGAAGAATATGATTTAGCAATTTCTGCAGGAATTCCTTCTAAAGACGAGGAAAAAGAACTCCATGATCTGGTCATGAAACACATGATCCATGGCCCATGTGATCCCTTAAATAAAGCCTCCACATGTATGATAGACAAAAAATGTTCCAAAGAATTTCCCAAATCTTTCTTACAATATAGTGAACAGGGGAACGATTACTATCCTAAATATAGAAGGAAGCCGGAAGACGGGGATCAGATTGGCATGATGAAAATGAGGCAAAATGGCTGCCGAGTTGAGCAAGAAATTACCAATCAATGAGTAGTGCCTTAAACTCCATATTTGTTGCGGTAATTCAACTGTCATATCAATGTTGAAATTTGTTAATCAATAAATTCAATCAAGTATTGCATCAAATATATATCCAAGGGATCCGATCAAGCTATTTTTGAGTTACAAAATACTGTAAAGCCGATCGTCCAGAATCCCAGGTGATTGATGAAATTAGCCAATATCAAAACATGTGTCATCATCAGAAGCAGTATAACAAATTCATGGACATTGTACACATGAACATTTCCCACCAGTTGTTGGTTTAACAGTTCACCTTGAAAATGGTCCTCTTTAATGAGGAAAATGAATTACAGCTGCAAAATGACTTTGCAAAGACATTAAAGTATACTGAATTGCCACAATATTATATTTGGAATAAAAATACAAAGAAATGGAATCGTCGCAAGAGAGGCATTTTGATGCATGTTTTTAATGTGTATGACATGGTTTCAAAAGCGCAGGCCATTGGTAAGATTTACACAATAGACCCAAAAGCTGGTATTATTTTTGCGACTTTTACTGAACGAAGTAAAATGACCAACTATATTCCAAGATCTAAAAATAGTTGATGACAATATATGCTCAACATTCGGAGAAGCTTGCCTTGCCAGATGGCTTTTGAAGAATGATTATCATTTACAATTAGCTATGGCGGAAGCAAAGATTTCCCAGTCACCTGCAAATAGTGAGGCAATGCTTTGCCATGAGCATCAACAGCAAACCTTCCAAATTATTGGAATTGATCTAACAAACCCATGTATCTGTCACAACATGTTTTATGTGGTAGTTTCATAAACAGGAACTCCAAAATACCTTAACATATAAGAAATGTCGTTTACACAGAAGTTTTGTTTTAGAACTTATAATTACGTGAATATTAAAATAAAAATGCTAATTAATATTGTGTAAATAAAAATATATCAGCAAAGCTCAGGTAAATCGGCTAGTATATATATATATATATATATATATATATATATATATATATAGAGAGAGAGAGAGAGAGAGTGAAATTGTCTCTCTGTGTGTACATTTCCTTACCAAATTACTATGTCAATTTTCAGTCTACAGGCTCGAGATTTGACATAAGGGGTATTGAGATTTGGAAAAATCTTTTTAATCGATTTTTGGTCAGATATATGGCTTTCAAGGGGTCAAAGTTCAACAATTTGACCTTTGAAACTCTACCAAACTCCTCCGCCAGTTTTTGGGCCTAAACACTTGAAATTTTAAATGTAGGTTCCTTGGACATAGGTTGAACTTTTTAACTTGATTTGAGCCCAAAATAATAAACATTAAGCGGTCAAAATTGGGGTCAAAGTTTAAAAAAATTTACCTCTGCGGTCTCTATCAAATTACTTAGCCAATTTTTGGTCTAAACATTTGAAATTTTATATAAAGTGTATTAAGATATAGGACAAGCTTTTTAATCATTTTTAGCCGAAAAATTGGCTACCAAGGGGTCAAAAGTCAAAAGATTTTACCTTTGTGGTCTCTAGCAAACTATTCGGCCAATTTTGGATCTATGCCGCGAGCTTTTTAATCAGTTTTTGAGCGAAAATTTATCTGCCAAGAAATCAAAATTCAAAGAGTTGACCATTGCAGACTCCCCGCCAATTTTGGGTCTAACCACTTGAAATTTTAGATGTAGGTTACCTGGACATAAACTTTTTAATACATATATACATATGTGCATAAAGTTATGAACAGTACATAGGGCCTGAGCAAAGTCGGGCTGAACTGCTAGTATGTATATATATATATATATATATATATATATATATATATATATATATATATATATATATATATGTGTGTGTGTGTGTGTAAAGGATGCTTTTTAGAGGCGGCGAAAAAGAAATTAGAATAATTCATACAGAAATATTTTTATTACACAAATACATGGTCTATTGTAAAGATTAATTATTGGAATTTGTAATTTAAATTCAATTTCTGGCATATGGCTCCGCGGCTTGCGCGTATATGTCGCAATCAAGAGATCCAATATTCACAAGCTCTACGCATAAAATTAGGGTGTATTCTGGCAATAACGCGTCGAATGTTGTCTTCCAAGTTGTATGCTGCGTCCGGTTTATCAGCGTAGACCTGGGACACTACATATTCCCAAAGAAAATAATCTAATGGGATAAATGTCACGAACGAAGTAGTCAGTTCACGGGTCCATTTCGTGAAATTATTCGTTCATCAAATGTTTCTCTCAGTAAACTCATCGTATCATTTGCAATTTGTAAATGTTGCTTGGGTGTCAGTCTCTTAGTGATGAATTGCCAAACCAAGCTGGACTCAGTATAACCGATGAATGCCAAATATGCAATTAAAGAAAATAGAGTTGTCGATTTAAAGTTCACTGCATTTGAAAAAAAAACGCCCTATACATATACATACACGCGCACCAACCTATATATGTACATATGTATTGGTATATATATATATATATATATATATATATGCATGTATATAGGCATATATATATATATGCATGTATATAGGCTTATATATATATGCATGTATATAGGCATATATATATATGCATGTATATAGGCATATATATATATATGCATGTATATAGGCATATATATATATGCATGTATATAGGCATATATATATGCATGTATATAGGCATATATATATGCATGTATATAGGCATATATATATATGCATGTATATAGGCATATATATATGCATGTATATAGGCATATATATATATATATGCATGTATATAGGCATATATATATATATGCATGTATATAGGCATATATATATATGCATGTATATAGGCATATATATATATGCATGTATATAGGCATATATATATGCATGTATATAGGCATATATATATATGCATGTATATAGGCATATATATATATGCATGTATATAGGCATATATATATATATATATATGCATGTATATAGGCATATATATATATGCATGTATATAGGCATATATATGCATGTATATAGGCATATATATGCATGTATATAGGCATATATATGCATGTATATAGGCATATATATATGCATGTATATAGGCATATATATATATGCATGTATATAGGCATATATATATGCATGTATATAGGCATATATATGCATGTATATAGGCATATATATATATGCATGTATATAGGCACATATATATGCATGTATATAGGCACATGTATATGTATGTATGAACATACATATATGCATGTATATAGGCACATGTATATGCATGTATGCACACATATATATATATATATGTATACACACATATATATGCATTCTATCTATATGTGTATATGTATAGAATTGGTTATATAATTTTATAAATTGAATTTTAACAAATTCTTAATGCTGCAATATTTTAAATTATAAATTTATTATATTTTTTTACTAGAATATTTTGTCCTTTTCTTTTCCAGTTTTAACAACTATTCCTTTACTTTTCCATGTTTAAGCTTAACCATATTACTTTTCATGCTCTCATTTTCTACTGTACTCCATGATTTTTCCAGGCTTCTAATAAATTTACTTGTTCTTTGTTTAATTTCAATCTTATTTTTTTGCCCCTATAAACACATATGTAATAACAATGTACGGCACTTGTCTGCTTTCAATAAAATCCCCCAATCACCTCCCTTACATCCTTTGATTCTCTCTGTTTCACTTGTGACTTCTTTTCCGCGACAGCAGTGAATTAGTAGCAACAGTAGTCGCTGAAGCGACGTAGTTGCTGTAGAAACCAATCATGAAAAGTGTTGCTCACATCCTTACATATTTTAATGATTTTGAACACCAGAACATTCATCATAACTTTTGTTTTACTGAGCGAAAATTGATTTTTTTTCTCAGAATATAGCTGAGAAGGTGATCTATGAACTGTAATCATCGTTTGAAACTTGCTCGAAAAATGAATGAGCGGTGAAGATTTAAAGCAGTTCTAAATGACTAAAACTACCATATAATCATATATTGAAACCCTACCGTATTTGAATTACACACACACACACACACACACACACACACACACACACACACACACACACACACACACATATATATATATATATATATATATATATATATATATATATATATATATACTAGCAAAAGTACCCGTCGTTGACTGGGTTCGATAACAGCCTACAGAAAATGGACTCTGATTTATGAAAGTATGATAGGTTATGAAAAGGAAGGTTTGTAAATTTGGGTTGAATTTGGGGGTATCAAAACCAAAGCAAAATATGATGAAGCAAAAATAAAATAGATAAACCCCATAATTTATTATACCATACCTGTTCACACTGAAACACTTATCACAATATTCTGTGGATCTATATGAAAAAAAACTTGTTAAACTTTGTGACATATTTCCATTCTATGGAGGTCAGATGCGAACGAACACCAAATTATTTTATTACACCATATTTATTCAAACTGAAACATAATTATCAAAGTATACTTACGCAGATAGATATGAAAAGTCTTTATTAAAGTTTGTGCCTATTTCCATTCCATGGAGGCCAGGCTCGAACGCAGAACCCACAATTTTATTATACCATCCCTATTTAAGTTAAAACATACTTATCAAAGTATTCTTTTGTACATCTATATCAAAAACACTTGTAAACGTTTTTGTTTTTAATTTTTAAATTTTTTATTTTCATACTTTGTGGACCAGGCGCGAACGCAGACCCACAATTTGAATGAATCACCGTTCTGCCAGATCAAACATACCCATTCCTGTGTCTCGATACATTTTCTATCATTATATGCAATCAGTATTTTTTAATAGTCAACCATATAGGAGCCTATTCGTGACGACACAGACACACATTCAGCTTTTATATATATATATATATATATATATATATATATATATATAAATTTAATGCATTTAATCTAGTACATTTTATTAGTCGATGTACATTTGTTTGAAGGTAATTGTAAGTTTTGATTTCACTATGTATACATGGTAATTATAAGACTGAAAATAATAAATTTTAAGCTTATACTTAATATAATTAATAAAAACACGTATATAAATATATAATAGCTTCAATTGAAATTATTTAATCTATCCCGATAAAATAATAATAAATGTGAGAAGAAATTTGAAATAACATGTTGCCAGAACTCAATTAAATAACCCCAAAATATTAATAGCATGTTTGATACCAAATATT
>NC_136487.1:86358906-86368906 GCF_053919585.1 Euprymna scolopes | reverse complement strand
TATATGATTTTATGTGTATATGTGCATATGTATATGTGTGCGCATGTGTATATGTGTGTATATGTATATGTGTGTTTATGTTCATATGTGTGTATGTGTGTGTATATGAGCATATATATATATATATAATATTGCAATAATTTTTACTCATAATAGGGGTATGGTCCCTCGTAGATGGGCGCTTCTATTTATAAACGCTGGTGCTAAGAACGTACGATTTAAATTAATTCACGTTCTGTTTTCAACCATTTCAACCAATCAGAAACAAGAATTGCGCCATAAAAATTAAACCTATTTAGCAACCTTGCATATCTTTCTTCATGTAAACACGAGAAGGATCTTTTACTATTTGGCTGCAAAATTATAAAATCCGGAACCTGTACAAAGCAGCTGTCCACTGAGAATTCGTCATCTCCAGGACTTGTATAGAATAACTACACATCGACAACTCTTCTTAAACAAAACATGGCTTACAACTCAAGAATATATATATATATATATATATATATATATATATATATATTCCAACTGAAACACAACTATCCAACACAAACAACATATAACGACAACCCATTCAATCATTTATCACTGAACCCTCACAATATTGTACACAACACTCATTTTACAAGGAGACATCACATCACCCTAAAACACACCACTCCTCGAAACAAGGAAACAAACAACCCCCACCATTTTTTAGGAAACCCCCAGGGAACAACAATTCCAGGTTAGAAAAAATTAGACCCAAAATCATCAATTTATCCACATACTCCTTATCAAAGAACGAAATGGAAATACTGAAGCTGGGCTTCAAATTCTGCCCCACCCCTAAAAGCAATATAGCGGAACTAAAAAAGGACCTTAAAGAATTCGAACGGAAATTTAGACTAATAGAAACACTAGATAACAAAGGGGACAAAGATGATTCTTTAGTAAAAAACAAATCAACATATTTCCCTAATAAACAGAACAACACAAAAGAACTAAACAGCTACTTCGAAAATCTCTGGAACCTTAACCTCCAAAAAAAAAACACAAAACCACAAGCAACCTCACACATAAGCAAAAACAAGCACTCGAAAAGATCCGTAATAATAATAATGACATAATAATAAAAGAAGCAGACAAAGGCAGTGCCGTAGTAATCATGTACAAAACGTATTATGAAACAAAAATTACAGAATTACTGGATGACAAACACTACTATAAACCCATTAGTACCAACATAGATAACACCACCATCTCAAAAATCACAAAACTTTGTACAACACACAACAAAATATTAAAAAAAGAAAGAAAAGGACTTCCTCACAAATTTCATTACAAAGACCAACAACTTCTACGGACTGTCTAAACTATACAAATCTGGCGCAATAAAACTTGCCATCGATACACAAAACTCAGAATATATTAGCGCTCCAAACCCTAGTGACCTTACATTTAGACCCATTGTAGCAGGACCAGCCTGTCCGACAAGCAGACTTAGCAACTTAATAGACATCTTATTACAACCTTTCACAGATCAAGTTAAGAGCTACATAAGGGACGACATCCATTTTCTTACTACCTTACCACATACAGTAGAAAACGGGGCACTATTAGTTACATTTGACGTTAGCAGTTTATATAGTAATATACCCCATGAATTAGGAAAAGAAGCAATAATATTTTGGATCAACAGACACGCACAAACACTACATCCCAGATTCACAAAGCAATTCATTATCCATAGTATAGACATAATTCTAAATAATAATTCCTTCGAATTCAACAATACCAACTACATCCAAACACTAGGTACAGCAATGGGAACGAAAATGGCACCGACTTACGCAACCCTTACATTAGCCTACCTAGAAGAAACCTTATATAAAAAGATAGAACAAAAATTTGGCCACAGCACTAAAAAACTGTTTGTAGAATCATGGAAAAGGTACTTAGATGACTGCTTCATCCTATGGAAACCCACATGGGGGGGGCATCACAGACTTACATACCATACTCCAGAACCTACACCCAAAAATTAAATTCACCATAGAACAAAGCTCTACAGAATTACCTTTCCTAGATATACTGATAAAGATTAAAGACAATAACATTATCACAGACATTTACCGCAAACCTACAGACACCCAACAATACCTACACTTTAAAAGTCACCACCCTAAAAGCTGCATCAAATCAATTCCCTACACCCTAGCACGTAGAATCTGCACCATAATCACGGACAATAACTTTCGGAAAATCCGACTCAAGGAACTACGAATAAATTTAAGAAAAAGAAAATACCCATCACAACTTATAGACAAAGGGATCCAACTTGCGACAAATATACCAGTAGAAGATTTGAGAACCCCTAAAGAACGAAACAAAGAACAAATCCTAACATACGTCTCCACACACAACACAAACAACCCAGAGCTTTTCACAGAGATAACGAAAAACCTCGTCCTACTTAACCAAAACAGCAAACTAAACAACTTCCTTAAAACAACAAAAATAATAAAAAGCAAACGCCAACCCAAAAACCTAAAACGCATTCTTACCTCATCCAAACTCAATCAAGACGCAACAAAAGGAGTCACAAAATGCAACAAACAACGATGTGGAGTCTGCAACATAATATTAGAGGGAAACACATACACATTTACGAACCCCATACAAACATTCAAAATTAAAAAAAAACCTAGATTGCACCTCAAAAAACGTGATCTATGTAATAAAATGTCCAGCATGCGATAAATCCTACATAGGCGCTACAAAAAACCTTAGTAATAGAGTAGCCCTACACCGATCAAACATCAAAATCGCGGAAAATAGACACCTGCATGTATCCCAACATATACACACATGCAGTGGAGGCAGATTCGAGATAATGCCCATCTTTCAAACTGACAACTACTTCTACTTGCTAACACAAGAAAAAAACTTCATAGTAAAGTTTAACCCCGCCTTAAACATCTCTCCATAATTATACGCATAAATAGGCAAAACACAAAATACACTTACACGCATGCATACTGGGGTAAATGTGCACCCTCACACACGAAACAAAAAAAGCACAATAAAGCACGCGCACACTTTCACGGGTGCGCGCGTCCATACCCAGTACAGTACCATTTCTCTTAACTAAACAAACAACTAGAAATTATACGTATGTATGTGTATGTACGCACGTGTGTGCGTGTGTATATGTGTGTGTGTGCACATATGATTGTGTATGCGTGTGTGTGTATATATATATATATCATCTGTTATCTATGCTACATCTTGTTTGTGTGTATACGTGCACTTATGTTTGGGTGACCGAATCCATGTATGCATATGTGCTTGGATTAGAAAGGAAACTTCAACCAATATATACATAAGGTGGGATGTATGAATATGTATGTGTATGTGTGATTGTGAGTGCATGTGCCCATATATATATATATGGGTGGATGAATGTATACACATCCGTATGTATGTGTGTGTATATATATATATATATACATATGTATGCACATGTATGAGTGGGTAAATGTGCTCGTGTGGATATGGATATACGCATATGTGTGAGCCCCTGCATATGTCTGTGTGTGTGTGTGTATGTGCCTACATAGTATGTGGATGTTTGTGAGTGTATGTGCACATACATATATGCGTGTACATATATGTGTGTATGTGCGTGTATCTGTGTGTATATATATATATCTTCTCCTACCTATTCTCCATCTTGTGTGTGGGTGCGTGTACGTATGTCTGAATGATTAAGCGCATATATACATGCGTATTTTGGTCGGGGAAAAAAGTATATATATATATATAAAAAATTAAAAAATAAAAATAATTGTTAGCGGTGGATGTGTGCGAGTACGTGTGTGAGTGTGTAGGTGGGTACGTATATATGTATGCTCCTACATATATTTCTATGTATGTGCGTGTGTGTATGTGTGTGTTCCTGCGTGCGTGTGCGTGTGCATGTGTACATGTACATGAATGTATATGTATGCGTGTGTGATTGTGTGCTATACATGGGGAAAGAAAGTCTTTAAAAAGAACCCTAAAAAACCCATAAAAAACCTTCACCAAATGGACCAAAAGCCACTCTTTGAAAATAACTTTGACCGGACACTTTGAACACTTACAGTTGGAGTCAGAATGTCTGAGCCCACACATCACTCTGAAAAACATATTTAATATCAGCGGAGGTAACTCTACAAACTCCCATTTTAAAGAAAAACTTTTTACGAAAACATCTGAAGAGAGCACACCCTAAGCTCGAAACGCGTTATAAAAATATTTTAAAATAAAAATATGATGAAAATCTTAAAAAAAACCCCACATTTGTTGATGGCTACACTCTTTTAAATATACATTTTTTCTCTCGTTGGAACTACACAACCATCACTTTAAATATATATATATATATATATATATATATATATATATATATATATATATATATATATATATATATATACGACATAATTACTTTGACGCACCGGTTCTTGTTAGATTACAGAAGATAATCAACACTGAACTTGGCTAATACCAGATGGGTGATTATTTGGGAATACTAGGCGCTGTATGTGCTCTCCACTTATCTCGGTATCGTTTCCAGTCGTCCTGAACCTACACTTGCCACTGGTATTTACCAACGTCGTCTCAGGAGAGGTGTGGTTGTAGATTGCGCAACGCTTGCCACAAAAAAATTCACACGCAACCACCCTTACTCTGGGTATCCATAGTCTGTCAAGATTGGATGAAGCTACGATGTTTAATATATATATATATATATATATATATATATATATATATATATATATATATACTTATGCATACTTATGCATACTTCTCTCTGTATGTGTATATATATGTTATGCATGCAAATAATTACTGACAAAATCTCATGTAAAACTGGTTTTCTTAAGTTCTTTCTAATGCTTTAGTATAATTTATCTTATTTTCAGATATAATAGTCGAGGGAAAACACGTTATTAAAATGAAGCAAGGTTAAAAATAATCTACGTTTGGAAAAGAAAAAAAAGAGGAAAAAAATCAACAGAAATTATCCCGTGTGTGTTTTACTATCTAAGCATTTCCTCCACAAAAAGATCAATGATGTTCGGCAACACTCGTAAAAGTTCATAACTTTAGCCGATACTTTTCTTCCTTTATTATTATGGACTCTGGTGGAAATCTACTTCTAATATAAGCACAACTTTCCCTGTTTCTTTGTATGTCCGTCCATATTTTAATGTTTTCCTCTCAAGGGAGATTATTACATACTTCCGGCGTCAAATGACGCTGATGTTGTGGAGGACATACACTACACTTAAAATTTTTTATGTTTTTCAAAAACTTTTACAACAGTAATAAGATTTAATTAGATGCATGGCCATTCAAAAGTGTGAGGAAGGGAGCCTATGGTCATTCTTGTCATTTTACCTAAAATGTCTCTATTCTATTTATAGCACAAATCCCCAATCATCATAATATCGCATTCATTACAGGGGCCGACTTACTTGAAATTTCTAAATCGATTTTTTCTTTAAACTTAAAAATATAGATAAATAAATCGGTTTTTATTGACAATAATTTCATTTTATCGTGGAGTGGAGGAAAACCAAAAAGTGAAAACAGCTGTTAATAAGACTCTCCTAACCCATTCTAAATGATAGACCGCCCACTGTTTTCCGGTTTCTTTGAAACCGAAAACAAGCAGGCCAATATGGGGTAAAATCTAGATGTGGATAATAAAGAAAAAATGAGGGTGAGAGTATTGAAGAGTAAGTAATCTCTTTCCAAGATGAATTCAATTTGGGGGAGCCCAGGGTCGAAAAGAAAAAGGGGAGTGAGCGTTTTGGAGGTTTCCTTTTGGAAGAGAACATTCATTCGACTAGCTAAGAAACTAAAAAACTTACCTTAGGGGTTGGGGCACAAAAGGGACAGGAACCGCCTGCGTCATGCTCAAACAAGGAACACCTACTCATACTTGACTCCTTTGTGTACACACACGTTCGCTATTTTATCCATCTTGTTTCAAAACCGGAGATGTAATCATTTTCTATCTAATCTTGACCTTCAAATAGTGCTTGAGAAACACGATCAGATCCTTTTAATTTATTCAAAAGATTCAACCCCTTGATGCTAATTTAGACGCGACGTCCACCATTCGTGCTACGAATAGAATCACGAAAAACACCAAATGAAAAACACCTTGTCTCTCGGCGACCCGACGTTTGGATAATGTAGAAAACGTTTAGCAGACCAGGATATCTCAGCGAAAAGGCCAAAGAAAGTTTTTATGACTCGGCCTTTTTCAATGAATGAAAAAAAAACTATATATATATACATGATACATCATATAGTTTTTTTTAAATGATTAATTTACTTTTTATTTATATCAATAATAATGTAAGGTCTACATACGCGCTTGGAATTTATAAAAAGGGAAATACATATTACTTTTTAATTTATTCATAGCAATAATATCGCTAAACCTGCGTTTAAGCTAGACATATATAAATACTAACATTTGGCCTTCTCTGTATGTATGTATGTCTGTCTGTCTGTCTGTCTGTCTCTCTATTTCTCTAACTATCTATCTATCTATCTATCTATCTATCAATCAATCTCTGTCTGTCTCTCTCTCTCTCTCTCTCTCTCTCTCTCTCTCTCTCTCTATATATATATATATATATATATATATATATATATATATATATATGCACACACACACTAGACAAACTGTCTAAACCCAGATGGTTTAGTCTTGTATCTGTAAACGTGAAGAGACAATAAATAAAGTGTTGCATCGGTTGCGTTTTGCTGAATGTTGACCCGAAACTTTCACTGTATAATATGTAATATATGTGAATAGAAGAATTATACATTAGATTTCGAGGGATTAAAAAGCTTATAAGAGATTAATGTCTAAATGGGGAGTTGTTTGCATAATCAGGTTATGGATATTTTGATTTACCGGTAAATGAACCTAGTGATTTTGATCGATCATGTAGTTTATAGATCGATATATAGGGACATAGAGAAGCATAGAGGAACACACATATTTTTATGGATACAATGTGGATTAAAATATTTAATGAAATGAAATCGGCTTAGTTTTTGTTTTCATTCTCTTTCTTTATTTGTTGGTGAGGAATTCCGGTCGGGTGAAAAAAGTTGACAATTATAAGGATGAACAAGGAGGCGAATAATGTTCAACATAGTCTTATAAAGGAAAGTGAAAGATATCCTAGTATTGTTTATTATTTTTGACGATAAGAGAGAAAAATGTGTTACATATTAATGGCTCTCCGTCAACAGCGATTAATTTAGATAGTGGGAATTTTAACAATCGTCGAATGAAAGTTGTGTAACCTAAGGTTGAGGCGGAGGTAGAGGTTAAATACCGGATACAAAATAGAAAGGCAATAAAGAATAACGCCATGTTTCCGAGAAAGATAAAACTAAGGTCTTTAGATCAGTCTTTTTCGGGAAGCCATGTGAACAAGACACCGCAATAATGTAGAATAATCGAAAACGAGCATTATTTCGATGTCGGTCAGTCTACGTCACTTAGTTCCTCTTTCACTCTCATAAATATACGCTCTTCAAATAAAACCTTGCATAAACTCAGCGAACGTCGCTTTGTGTATTACTTTAACGCATGGAAAAGTTTATTCACCGTAATTAAACACTCGCTCATCAAACGCGGCGAAGAGAAACGACGGAAAAGAGAATTAAAAGACCAGCACAAATAAACACCTGCGCACGTGTGTATAAAGATTTGATTTAGTTTATTGATTACTCATTAATGAAAACATTACACTACAATCTCATATATACGTTACACTACAATCTCATTACACTACAATCTCATATGTACAGGCATTTAAAAATGTCGTAGACTCGGGAAAATTCAGTATTTTATTGTGATACATTTTGTGAGATTACTGACAAATTTGTATGGTTTCAAGTTCAAATGAACAGCTACAGAAGGAATTGGAATACACCCTACTAAAGCCTGATTGTCATAACTGGTGAATTTCAAAAATGTAATCTAGACGTCAGGACATTTTAGAAGAAGGATATGCAATAAAATGCTGCTTTAAACTTGAAAAAACTTCCACAGAAAGGTATGGCATGCTTCAGACTGCTTTTAGACCATCGCACATGAATCGAACATCAGGTTTTGAGTGGCATAAGAGATTCAAGGAAGACAGGGTGTCTGTGAGGGATGATGAGAGGTGTGAGAGGAGTAAAGAAGTAAGAAAACCAGAGTTGATTGGCCAAATAAAAACAAATTCATGAATAAAGACTGTTGTATGTCTATAGAAATAATAAGTGCAACAGTTTAATGTCAGTGTAGGAACTGTACACAAAATTATTTGCGAGGAACTGAGGATGCAGAAGATTTGCGCGGTTTGTCCCAAGGGTGCTCAGAAACGATCAGGAAAAAGACGTTGTCATGGGTACCAAGGGAGTTCTTCATCCCCCTATAGTCTAGGCCTCGCTACCTGTGACATTTTGGTTATTCCCTAAGCTTAAGGAAAACCTTAGAGGCTGTCGTTAAGAGACAATAAAGGAGATGATATATATTTACTGACGTAAATGAACATTTAAAATTAAAAATGTTTAAATTCAACGTTATTTCACATGGTTAATGGTAGCCGAATGGATTAGGTCTTCGCTAAATCGAGCCAGAGATATCTCGTGATGCGGGGTTCGAATCGTTCGACTGGTATTAATCGTGACACCCTGCACTGAAGATTCCCGAAAGGATGAAACACTAGTGTCTGTAGGTATTTAATAATTATCATAGTAAAAAAATAATTACATACATATATAGATATATATATATATATATATATATATATATATATATATATATATATATATATATATATATATATATATATATATACGTATTTCTCGCGGTTAACGATGACCGAATGGGTTAGGTCCTTGCTAATAAAGCCAGAGATAGCTTCTGTCGCCTGGTTCGAATCTATCGACCGGTGTTAATCGTGACACACTGCACGGATGATTCCCGAAAGGCTAATGATTCTAATGACTAAGGCTAATGACTCTAACAGGCGTTAAAAAGCATTTTAAAAAAAGAAATGTTTAAATCTCACCAGTATTTATGCCGTTGACGGTGGCTGGATAGTTTAGGCCAGAGATGGCTTTTGTCGCCAAGTTGAATCTATCGGCCGGTGTTAATCGTAATACCCCGCACCCATGATTTCCGAAAGGATGAAAGACTATTGTCTGTAGGTATTTAATAATTATTATAGTAAATAATTATATATATATATATATAATAAAAATCTTGATATTGAAAATTTATTCAAATTAAAAACAAATTATACACCTATAAGGAAGGTATACAAAATCTTAATTATTCGACTAGAAGTACAAATAAAATACAAATTATTCCATGGACTTTCGAAGAATGCAGTTCTTCTCATCAGGGGAAGAGGTTTGCAAAATATACAATAAATTTTGCAGGTTAATGCATCACAGGTAACAAATAATATGAAGTATATCATGTATGTGTGTATATATATATATATATATATATATATATATATGTGTGTGTGTGTATCTGTGAACATATAGTTACATATGTATATTTCTATATATGTTGTAATTAAAATTTATAAATTTAAATAAAAAACTGTAAATTCTATACCATTTTGCAAATCACACTTTTAAACCATTGTACATTTATTTTAGCCACGTAAAAATGTATCTTTTACACACAATACGCTTCAGTATTTCCAGTAATTTAAATGCAATTTGAACTGAAGCGTATAAAAGTATCCAGACGAAAACCACTACGGAACTGTCCTACAAAAATTCGACCGAGACATAAGAATGACCATTGGAAAAATGGAAAAATTACAAAAAAAAAAAGAGCATTAAGCGAAAACACTCCGTGCTATTTAACAGTATATGTCTGAATAAAAAATGCTGCCTAAATACACAATATCTACACACACACACACAC
>NC_136487.1:86353906-86356406 GCF_053919585.1 Euprymna scolopes | reverse complement strand
ACCCTCAAATTGACTGTACATCGCAATTTTTGGAATTCTGTCATCGGGCATCCTCAATACATGACCAGCCCACCGCAATTGCGATTGAATAAGGAATAATTCAATGCCAGATATTTTGCATTTTGTGAATAATTCGGCATTTGATACCTTGTCGCGGAGGCTAAGACCACATATGGAGCGTAGACAGCTTTTGTGGAAAACGTCCAGCTGATTAATGTGATGTCTGTATGGAGTCCATGACTCAGATCCATAAAGAAGAATGGAAAGAACAACAGCACGGTAGACAAGGATTTTTGTGTCTAGTCAAATACCCCTTTCGTTCCACAAGCGATGGCGAAGATTTCCAAAGGCAGAAGTGGCCTTAGCAATCCTGTTGACAATTTTATCATCAAGAGAACCGCCCTGGTTCACCTTGCTACCAAGGTAAGGAAAGGACTTGACATAATTGATATCATGACCGTCGACTTTCAGCTTGCGTGCAGGAAATCTATAGTCTGGTGGATTTTGCTTTACGCCTTCAACTTGTTTTGGGGTAGGGTGTGGCTGATGCACTACCTCAGTCTTCCTTATGCTAATTGTCAGGCCAAAGGCCTTGCACGCGGCTGAAAATCGATCAAGAAGAACCTGGGCTTCCTCAAAGGACGTGGCTACCAGTGCGGCATCGTCAGCGAAGAGCAAATCGCGAATAATTTCGGTGCGAAGAAGAGTCTTGGCCTTAAACCGTTGATGGTTAAATAAGCCACCGGATGACCGAAATTGAAACTTGACACCAGTGTCCAAATCATCAAATGCATGTTTCAGCATTAGTGAAAAGAAGAGCGCAAAGAGGACTGGCGCCATTACACATCCCTGTTTGGTCCCATTCGTAGCATCAACATCAAATGGATCAGACATCATACCATCTGAGACAACACTGGCCTTCATCCCCTCGTGAAAGGAAATGATCACGTTCAGCATGTTTTCTGGAATACCAAGCCTTCTTAAAACTTGCCAAAGAGCATCGCGATTCACAGTGTCGAAGGCCTTCGTCAGGTCAGCAAACACCATATACAATTCCTGATTTTTCTCACGGACCTTTTCTGCCACCTGACGTAAGGAAAATATCATGTCAATGGTGCCGCGACCCGACCGAAACCCACACTGGGACTCTGGATACACCTTATCAACGAGACGATTGATGATTCGGTTTAGAATGAGCCTAGCCAGAATCTTTCCTGCAATTGAAAGCAGAGATATCCCCCGATGGTTGTCACAGACATTCTTGACTCCCTTATTTTTGTAGAGATGCTTGATGCAGGCATCTTTGTAGTCCTGTGGAACTCGGCCTGCTTTCCATATCTTTACAAAGAGAGCATGGAGCTTTTTTACCAGCACATGCCTACCATGCTTGTACACTTGCTTAATGGGGAAGCACCACTTTTCTGAGGACCAAATACCTCTTTCAGACCATCATAGAAGGCTTTCGTGTTCTTGCTGTCAGCAACTCCCTGCAGTGCAATTGCCTTATTGTACCACCATTGTTCTTTCATAGCTCGGAGAGCTCGCTGTACCTCACCTTTACACTTTTTGTAGGCTGTGTGCTTCACTGTTGAGTTTTTGTCCTCAATCCAAGATTTGTGAGATGAGTGCATTTGGTTAATCAGTGCTTTAACTTCATCGTCACTTTCGTCAAACCAATCCTGGTGTTTTCTTTTCGGTATTCCAAGGACTTCTACTGCTACAGCTTGAGTTGCTTCTCCCAATGCCTTCCAAGAAGATTCAACATCATCAGTTACATCAACACCCTCAAGGTTTTCATCAAGCTTATTGGAGAGCTAAGTTCTCTTTTCCCTGGATTTAAGAGGCCGCACATCAATGCGTTTGGGGACTGTTGTTTTTTTTTAACCCTGTGCCTTCGCACATGCAACGAGTTTACTTCTGAGAAGGGCGTAATCCGAAAGATAGCAAGAAGTATGGAAAGAGCGAGTGATTTTGAAGTCACTCATGTGCTTCCGCTTTGTTATGACGAAGTCAATAAGATGCCAGTCCTTTGAACGAGGATGCATCCATGTCGTCCTCCGATGCACAGGTTGTTGGAATATGGTATTGGTAATACAGAAGTCAAACTCCCTACAGATTGTAAGAAGTCGTAAACCATTTGCATTTACCTTGCCTATGCCATGCTTACCAAGTACACCGGTCCACGACAGATGGTCACTACCAACACGAGCATTGAAATCGCTAGCAAGAACGAGTTTATCATGGTGTCGAACTCTGGAGAGGACATCACGGAGGGTATCGTAGAAGTCATCCTTCTCTTGATCTGAACTGGCTAACGTTGGGGCGTAACAACTAACTAGCGTCACCCTGGAGTTTCCTTCTAACTCTAGGGAAAGAGTTGCCACACGATCAGATATGCCTTTGGGCAAAGACGATAAGGACTTTGCCACCTTGGACTTAATGGCAAAACCAACGCCTGATTGGCGGGGTTCATTTTCTGCCTTTGCTGACCAAAAGAAGT
>NC_136487.1:86346406-86348906 GCF_053919585.1 Euprymna scolopes | reverse complement strand
TATATATATATATGTTTATATATATGTTTATATATATATGTTTATATATATGTATATATATATGTTTATATATATATGTATATACACTTGTGCCCGATATTATTCATACCCCTCGGATCTTTGAGATTTCTATAAGATTATTGCTCAAACCAGAAGGTAGACAATATTAAAGGGATTTCAAACAATAAATCAAGCATAAGCATTTAATTTAAACTCAACAAATAAATAAATTATGCAAGTTTGAAACATTATACAAAGAAAAACAATAATGGCACTAGTTCAAAATTATTCATACCTCTCTTACTAATAGTCAATAGCATGCCCTTTATTCTTAATAACTGCCTGTAACCGTTTTGGATATTTATCAACAAGGTTTTTACAAGCATCAACACTGATTTTTGACCATTCTTCAATGCAGTAGTTCTCCAAATCCCTCAAATTTCTAGGTTTCCGCTTTTTAACCTCAGTTTTCAATATGTGCCAGAGGTTTTCGATAGGGTTCAGGTCGGGACTCTGGCTAGGCCATTCCAAAACATTAATTTGATTATCCTCAAACCATTTCTTGACTATTTTGGCAGTATGTTTTGGATCATTATCCTGTTGAAGGACCCAGTTTGGTCCTAAATGGAGCTTCTCCGCATCCTGTCTAATGTTTTTCTGGAGTATCTCCAAATATTGCTCCTTCTTCATGGTTCCATCTATCTTGACCAAACTACCTGGACCACTAGCCGAAAAGGAGCCCCAAAACATTAGGCTACCACCACCATGTTTCACCGTGGGTATGGTGTTCTTTGGGTTGTAAGCTTCTCATTTCTTCCTCCAAACGTAAGAAGCATCCATATGGCCAAACAATTCAATTTTTGTTTCGTGAGTCCACAAAATACTTGAGAAAACGGACTCTGGAGAATTCACATGGTTCCTAGTAAACTTTAGACGTGCTGCAAGGTGTTTTCCGGTGTGCAATAGAGTCCTTCTTGGTCTTCTTCCTTTCAGACCATTTTCATGCAGAGTCCTTTGCAATGTTTGCCTTGATATTTTTATGCCAGAAGATTCCAGATTTTCTAAAATGTCCTTAGTAGTGGTGGTTGGATTTGCATTAACACTTCTTACAATATTCCTGGTGGCTCTAGCAGACAGTTTCCTTTTCCTTCCTCTACCAATCAAGTTGTTTGTTGTGTGGTGGCTCTGGAATTTTTTGATGATGCTCTGTACTGTTGCTGTAGGGACCTCAAATTTCTTGGAAATTGACTTTTAACCTAAACCATCCTTATGTGAATTCGCAATTTTAGTCCTAAGATCATTACTAAGCTCTTTTTTCTTCCCCATTCTAATAATTTTTATTCTTTTATTGGTTTTCAGTTGATATCATTTTAATTTCTGAAAAATGCAAAAAAACGAAATGAAATTAATCAAAGGTTGTATAAAAGCATTCAAAATAAGAATCAAACAGGAAGCAAACAGTCAGAAACTCGATTAATACTGAAAAAATAAGGGGGTATGATTATTTTTGAACATTGCAGATTTTATAAATAGCTGTATATTTCTTTTATTACAAGTATCCCGAGATTTTAAAATGACGAAAATGATCAGAAGAGGTTTATTAAGAATATGTATCAATATGGACGTAAACAATAAATTCTAACAAAGTTACACCTAATAAACTCAATTTTCAAGGAGGGGTATGAATAATATCGGGCACAACTGTATATTTGTTTATATATATGTATATGTATATGTATATATATATATGTATATATATGTTTATATATATATATATATACATATATATATATATGTATATACTAGCCGATTTAGCCGAGCTTTGCTACGGGTATATTTGTATTACACAATACTAATTGACATTCTTTTAATATTTATGTAATTACAGGTTCGAAACCAAAACTTCTGGATAAACGACATTTCTTGTACTACTGGTTAAAATGTAAACGAAAGTTCTACATTACGTAGAAAAAAGAACTGTACAGGTCCGTTTTCAGTTTGTGTTGCTCCCAAAAATGTAAATTAGAATTTTTGCGGATAAACTATGCAAGGTTGTGTATATAAAAAGTATCCCATTTTTAATAAAAGAAAGACTTTCACATATAAATTAAATAAACAAAAAATACGGCAAAAATTGAATTACACTTGTAAATCATATCTAAAAAATAGCACGGTTCGTAAACTGCAGAAGTACTAAACAGATAAAAACACCCGCATTTTTGTACTTCTGCGATTATTTTTCTTTGAGTGACGCTGAGACATAAAGCGACACCCCCCTCCCCCCGAAAAAAACCCATAATTACGTCGAAACTCCCCCACACAAATATATATTATCAACTAAATAAATTACCCAGACAGGAAAACATGAGACCTTTCTCAAAAGAAAATCGAAGAAAAAAAAGTGAAAAAAACAAAAAAAACGCGTAGGAATATATCTGATATAAAAAGCATTACTAGACCTTGTTTCTTTTTCAAAGTATTATGGAAACGATAATAAAAT
>NC_136487.1:86308906-86336406 GCF_053919585.1 Euprymna scolopes | reverse complement strand
ATAGTACAAATTCGAAATAAATTAAATTCAGTGGAACCATCTATAAAATTTACACATGAATCCGAACAAGACCACTCCCTAGCTTTTCTAGACATACTCCTCATCAGATCAGAAACCGATCTGAGTTTCAAAGTACATAGAAAGACCACACACAAAAACGATTATATTCATTACTACTCGCACCACGATGATAAAATAAAGACTGGCATGATTATTGGTTTTTTTCTTGCGTGCCTTTAGAATATGCAGTCCCCAATATCTTAATGATGAATTTCAATATATTACGAATGTTTTAAGAAAACTACAGTATCCATCCTATTTCATTTCTTACGCAAAGAAAAAAGCTACGAAAATACACTATAACATAAACAGACAGAAAAATAAAACAAATACCCCACTATTAAACAAACAGCTTTTCATTCCCACCCACACCAAAAATACAAAAATCTACGACACTCTTAATATACTTGGTTTTCACTTGATACAAACAACTTCCTCAACAATAAAACAGACATTAAAAACTACCAAGCACTCTCCCAAAACCCTCACATCCGATGCCGGTATATATTCCATCCCATGTAACAACTGTCAAGAAGCGTACATAGGTGAAACACAGCGAAAATTGAAATTAAGACTTAACGAACACAGCAGAGATATAAGGAATGGTAACGCCCTAAATGCACTCTTTTGCCATTGTGCAGAACACGATCACTCATTTAATTTAGATCAAGCGAAAATTATGAAATACGTGATAGATAGAGCTAAAAGAAGACTTTTAGTATCAGCACTAATATTAAATACTAATACTATTACGCAAAGAAAAGGCTTCTACCATTTAACCCCCAGCATAGGGAAAATAATAATCAAAGAACAAAATATCAAAACAGATCCTGGCTAACCGTTTTTCCTTAAATATTTCAACAAAATGAATAAGTTTACAGAAGAAGAAAAAAATGTACATATTTATTTTAACGCATTTTTAAAAGTGTATATATAGACATCGAACAATCAAACCTTCCCATACGCACACATATGTTTGCCGTTCCCGACATGGGTAGGATTCAAAAACTGTTCTCTTTTTCGTACGATCTATGACTTTTTCTTTTCTTGCATTTTTACTTAATATCCTGAAGATGTCATATGAAATAAGGACGAAACGTTGATTATTTTAATAATTTCATTCGGTTTTTCTATTTTTCTCAAAACATAACGTCAACCACCGCTCGTATTTTTACATTTCTTATACATATATATATATGCATATATATATATGTATATAAAATTATCGTAACGAGAGAGAGAGAGAGAGAGAGAGAGAGAGAGAGAGAGAGAGAGAGAGAGAGAGAGAGGGAGAGGGGGGGGGGTAATCATCACGGATTGACCTCATTTCATTACCGCCCCCGTTATTTTGTACTTTTGTCTTATGTTTTGTACTTTATTCTTGTTATTTTTGTAATTGCTGCTGCTTTACTTCTTTTTCTGCCTGTTCTTATTCCATTTCTTTTATTTCTCTTTCCTTGTCCTCCTTCTTCTCCTCTTTTCTGTTCTTCGTCTTGTGCTTGTTCTTATAGTTTCTTTTCTTGCACTCCCTCTTCTCTCCACCTTTTAGTTTAATACATTTTTTTGCCTTCAGTCTATTCTTCTTATACTCCTTTTTCTCCTTTATTTTCTACTGCTTGTTCTTGCAGTTATTCTTGTTGTACTTCTTATTCTTCTTAATCTTTTTACTTTTTCTTGTACTCCTTAATCTTCATTTACTGGTATTTCTTGTTTTTTCTCTTGTATTCCTCATACCCTCTTCTGCCTGTAGTTCTTGTACATTTCTTTATCTTTTATGCATTTCATCTGCCCGTTCTTCTTCATTTGTTTATTATTATTATAATTATTATAATTATTATTATTATTATTATTATTATTATTATTATAGAAACATACCAATATATTTTCATGGATTTAAGGAATGAGATGACTATGAAATAATTTCGTCAGGGCAAAGAGTAGGGAGGGTGGGGAGACAGATCCACATTAGCAGACGTACACGCGTCTTTGTTTCTGCTGTGAGCATAAAAATGTGATTACTGAATAATGACGGAAATATTGGGTTGTTTGTGTCGAATATCGTTTTGTGAGAATGATGTCTACGACGATCGTCGAGCAAATATGTCTTCACTACTTTTACGCAATCTGGAAGTTCGTCATTCGCTCGGAATTATTTCATCGGGCAAAAAGGAAGAAAAAATAGTTTTGAATCATAATTGCTTTCTAGTAAATAAATTAATTCACAATCAATAAGAGTTTTTGAACGTTCATAACGATATAACGGAATAGAGATAGATAGATAAATAGAAAGAGAGATATGTATGTATATATATATATATGTATATATATATACACGCACACACACAAATGGAGTGATAGAGATGAAGATATAATGTAGAGAGAGATGTAGATATAATGTGTGCATATATATTTATATACAGATACATATATACATATGCATATATATTGATATATATCTGTATATAAATAAATATATATATATATATATACACACACACATATAAAGAGACAGAGATAGAGATGGTAAGAAAGAAATAGAAATACATATATATATATATATATATATATATCGACAGAAGGAGAAAACCATATATAGATCTATACATGTATTATTATATATAACGAGGTATATTTTTAAATAATGAGATGTTTTCACTACACACACACACACACACACACATATATATATATATATACATATATATATATATATATATATATATATATATATATATAGTAATTTATAAAATATATATAGCGATTAAGCTACACTGAATATTCGGCGTTTCATCCACTCTAGGATTCCTCACGCTTATGCGCGAATTACTAACTAGCTCTCCCTACGTATTGAGCACTTTTGAAGTAAATGCTTAGTTTACGCATAAAATTATACTTTCGTATATTAATTTTATGTGAGTAAATGAAGTAGTTATATATATATATATATATATATATATATATATATATATATATATATATATATATAACTACTGTTTCAAGAGATCAAGAAGGGCGATCGCAAAATAATTACTTTCATAAAAAATGCAAAAAATACATCAAATCGAGACACATTTTTATAAGTACGATGGCCTAAGTAAATTATCATATTTCTTCTGAACGGTATCCAAGTTTAACAATACAATAGCAATAATGACATTGACATTTCCATTATACAGCCTAATTCTCAACTAATTCTTACGCCGGCCGTGAAAGCTTGATCGCAAACACATTCTTTCTTCTTTCTTAGACATTATGCTTTAATTTTCATCTTAGTATACATAATCAACTAGCATATATATATTAAATATATATTATAGCATATATATTAAACTTTCAGGTTCTGCAATAATATCTGAGGCCACGACTGGTCATCTTATCCCAAAGGCATCGGTCGTGCTTTTCTTGTTCTTCATTTTCTTATTTTATACGTGAATATTCTAATATTGGTTAAAATATTACTCAAGAAAGAAAACATGCCCGAAACAAGTTGTATAGAGAAATTTAACAAAAGAAAAACATTTAAAACCCGTTTTTCTTTTGCTCAACATACACCTCCAAACACCCGGGCAACGCCGGGCACCCATGCTAGTATATCTATAAAAGTGAACACGTCTGTGTGTCTGCGTGTGTGTATGTGTGTACATGTCCCTACGCAATAACGCTGTCAATTTTAAGTCCACAGACTCGAAATTTGATATACAGAGTACTGAGATTTGGAAAAGTCGACGTGATCGGGTTTCGGCCAGAAATTTGGCTGTTAAGGGGTAAAAGTTCAACGATTTGTCTTTTGAGAACTCTACCAAATTCCTCCGACAATTTTTGGTCTAAACACTTGAAATTTTAGATATAGGTTCCTTGGTCATGGATCTAACTTAATAACTTGATTTGAGCCCAAAACAATAAATTTTAAGGGGTCATAATACGGGTCAAAGTTTAAAAAAAATTGACCTCTGCGGTCTCTACCAAATTACTCAGACACTTTCTGGTCTAAACATTTGAAATTTTACATAAAGGGTATTCAGATATAGGGCAAGCTTTTTCATCGGTTTGGATCGAAAATTTTTAGTTACCTATATATAAATGCATGTATGTATGTTTGCATGTCTGCCTAAGACTTTCGACAAAGGCGACGGATTTCCCAGATCAGTATCGTTTTAAAGTTCGACCTTTCATACGACAAATATCGAAAATTGGCTAAAAACATTAATATCTTCACCTTCAAACCTTCAACTAGGCATTTTTCTACATGCGGAGGGTCGCTTTTTTCGCCGATATTTTTTTAAGTTATCCTCTCCTTTAGATTGTCTAGCCTTAATTTAAACATAACTCACTTCAGGTTTGGCGGTAGTCGTAACCACAAAGACGTCAGGTTTTTTACCGTTCTTTTCCTCCTTCGCCGTACGGGTTCGAGCCTGCCTTCCTACTACCAAGTTTTTTGTTTTGCTCAACATACACATCCAAACACCCGGGCAACGCCAGGCTGAAATGCTAGTATATCTATAAAAGTTAAATTGTTTGTGTGTGTAAATTTCCCTACCAAGCTACTCTGTCAATTTTCAGTTTACAGGCTTGAGATTTAACATATGGGGTATTAAGATTTGGGAAAATCTTTTTAATTGGTTTTCGGTCAAAAATTTGGCTGTCAAAGGGTCAAAGTTCAACGATTTGACTTTTGAAAACTCAATTTTGGGTCTAAACACTTAAAATTTTAGATATAGTTTCCTTGGACATGGATCTAACTTAATAACATGATTTGAGAAGGGGTCAAAATTTTTGTTAAAGTTTAAAAATTTTGACCTTTGCGGTGTCTACCAAATTACTCAGCCAATTTTTGCTCTGAACATTTGAAATTTTACATAAAGTGTATTCAGACATAGGGCAAGCTTCTTAGTCGCTTTTTTGGGCGTCAAAGTTCCAAAGATTTTACCTTTGCGGTCTCTAGCAAACTATTCAGCCAATTTTGGGTCTAAACATTTGAAATTTTACATAAAGGGTATTCAGACATGTAGCAAGCTTTTTAATCAGTTTTTCGGCGAAGATTTGGCTGCCAAAAGGTAAAAGTTGAAAAAATTGACCTTAGCAGACTCTACCTAACTCCACCGCCAATTTTAGGTCTAAACACTTGGAATTTAAATGTAGGTTACTTAGACATGCATCAAAGTTTTTAATATATATATATATATATATACATATGCAAATAAAGTTATGAACAGTACATAGGGCTCGAACAAAGCCAGGCTGAACTGCTAGCATTAAATAAAAAACAAATTAAAAAAAGAAAAACGTTTTAAATATATACTGCAACCACAAAGTATGGTGTTAGGGTTTGTTGCATTTAATAATAGCATCTTCAATGTTTGAATTACTCGCATTCGGAATGCTGAGTATTTTACGTCACCTGTCCTTGACTTCAGTTGGACCATTCGTCACAACTCGACCCCTCAGCAATATATAATCCCGAAGTCTTTTTTTCATTACTGCTTTTATTTAATTCAATTCCACAGCTTTAGAACTACAGCATAAAATACTGACGTAATGTTGTTTAATTGTGTTTCAGTAGATTATTACATTAAAAAAAAGAATTAACATTTCAAGCGATTAAGGCAAAGCGATTATGGGTCGGTAATAAAATACGTCTGGCGAACCAGATCTTTATCCGAACTATAAAAAAAACTTAAAGAAATTTTAATGTCTTAATTTTCAATGAATGCATATTGGTTTCTATTTCATAGCTTTTAATCTTGATTATAAATGAATGTGTATATTCAGTCTACTGTTTCGAAGAAAATACGTTTCTTACTAATGCGTCACCATTATTAAAACCCAAAGGCCACTCGAGGATTTGCTGAGCGGTTTGGGAACGATTGGTGAAATGGTCATAATCTTTAATGTTTAAGCAGGTGGCTTGACAAGAATTTATTAACATTATACTTGAAAACGACAATGTTATAGTCAGTTGGGAAACAGCCCTGTAATAGTGAAATGGTATTTTCCTCATAAACGTTCGGTTTTGTTTTAAGTACACGTATACACAGGAACGGAAGGGGAAGGTTTAGTGTCTAAAGTTGGGCTGCCAAGTACAGATCCTATGTCTGGGGCTACCAGATCAGGCTGTCTGAAGATATCGGCTTCATGATTTAAATTCACCAAACATTGATGTTATTGTTTTTAGCTTTTTTCTTTACAAAACTCAATCATGTTCAGCAAAGCTTAAAAAACATTTTTCTCTTTATAAAACAATCAAACTAGCAAACTAAATACCATAAATATTTGAGGATATAAAGCATAAAATGATCTTCCAAAATGACAGGATTCGACATTAAATAACTCGAAAAGGATTGATATGCCGTAAAACAAAAGAACCAACCAGACTCTATGTCTATGAGTTTGGTGTTCGGCTGTAGTTTGCTAGTGCGTGCGCCTACGTGCGCACGAGTGAAGTGTGGGGGAAAACATAAAGGAAATGACGGTTACAGGCGCTAAACTTGAGTTTCGAAATTTGTATTTTATTTATTTGTTTTATCGCAGACCCTATCGATGGATACAAATTATTTCTGACTCACGATGAAGAAAGAAGGCGAAAACAATTCAAGGTCGAAATACACGACCCTGTAATTTCTCCACCTCTCTCTCTCTATTTTTTTTTTAATTCTTTGGCTTATTATATTTAAAGCAGTTCGTAATCGCTAAGAAAAAAATCAAACAAGATTTAAAGTTATCCAATATCCGATTCTTAAAAAATGACTGGAACGAAACTCAAGTTCTATCTATTACGTAAAAGAAAGTTAAATGCATGTGTGTCTGCCTCTGTTTGTTCAGATAAAAGTTAAAAAAGAAGACTATATGAGACATAAACCTAAAACTGATATATTCTTTTTTGCATTGATCGGACAAAATATAAGTACATTTTCAAAAGGTTTTTAATATTCACACGGGGGTCTACAGGAACTGAATTGGTCGGGTCCACATTGAGAGCGATTTTTAATGTAATTGTGTAGTAATTTTTCAACGACTTTTCAAGTTACGAGAAAACGTAAAAGAGTGGATGGTAAAAAGAGAGAGAGAGTATCGAAGGGTGTGAGTTGGAAGAAAGAAGGAAAGGGATAGAAAGAAACAGGCAGGGCGATAAGAAGGAAAAAAATTCAAAAGATATTACACAAACTGTTTAACGCTCCTATCTTGTCATCCATGCCTGTGAAGCGATCCCTTCCCAACGGACCCCTTTATCACGGGAGTCTATCCTGGGTCAAAGAACCAAAGTGTGACCCGTCCTTCGCAGGTCAGCAAGGTGTGTTAGTATGACAGGACCCATCAATCGATTTGGTTGGTCTTAATTTTTCAATCGGGTTGATATGTCGCCGCTTCGTGATCCGTCGTACGAGAAGGAAAGTAATTTCATGCACACAAAATAAAAACAACTCGATGCTCTGATTAATTCATGAATTACATATATATACATATATATATATCCATATATATACATGTATATACATGTATTATACATATATATATATATACATGTATATACATGTATTATACATATATATATACATGTATTATACATATATATACATGCACTATACATATATATATACATGTACTATACATATATATACATGTATTATACATATATTATACATATATATGCATATATTATACATATATATACATATATTATACATATATTATATATATACATATATTATACATATATATACATATATTCTACATATATATACATATATTCTACATATATATATATATATTATACATATATATACATGTATTATACATATATATATATACATATATTATACATATATATGCATATATTATACATATATATACATGTACTATACGTATATATACATGTATTATACATATATATATACATGTATTATACATATATATACATGTATTATACATATATATACATGTATTATACATATATATACATGTATTATACATATATATATACATATATTATACATATATATACATATAGTATACATATATACATATATATACATATATATACATATATTATACATATATATACATATATTATACATATATTATACATATATATACATATATTATACATATATATACATGTATTATACGTATATATACATGTATTATACATATATATACATGTATTATACATATATATACATATATTATACATATATATACATATATTATACATATACATATTATATATATATATATATATATATATATATATATATATATATATATATATGGTGATTGCCACTTCTTGACAGAAGAAGACCATCTTTTCGATGCTTTATTGTTGATCAATCATTTATTTTCATGTACTTTTGAAATATTATTTTTTTTAAATTGAAATTAAAAAAAAAATTTTAATTTATTTTATTTGAATTTTTTGTTTTTTTCATTATATAGATTTATATACACATACATATATACATGTGGAGATGTGATCAAGATGCATCAATTTTTATCTACTGTGGGAACGAAGGTGGTTCTTTAGACCAGCCCTGCTCTTACACAGTCTGTTGCAAAAGTCGCACTTAAGCTGAGATTAGAGGATGTCAACTGGTGCTGCTCTTCTGTGGACGTTCATATGACGCATATGACTCGATTTACAGACCACAGAGCAAACAGAACATCTGTGCCCCGCAGTGTTTTACCCATCAAAGAAAGATTGATCTCCATGTGATTGCTTGTGGCTAGCTAGGCCATCTCCGCCATTTTACCGCATAAATCACAGATGTGGTTCTGCACGAAAGCCTCCGACAGACCTGATAGATCGGACAGATTTTTCTTCCGGATATCGGGCTTCATTTTTGGATGCTAATATTTTTTCTTCTCAAAGCGCAACTTTTTACGATCGTTGGAAGCACTTTCCCAACTGAACACGTCAATACCAAGAGCTTTAAGATTATCTTTGATGTTAACCCAAAAGCGTTTCCTAGGTTTATGTTGTGGACGCTTTCTTTGTGTAATTTCACCATAGAACAGGCGCTTTGGCAATCTCTCGTCGTCCATCCTTGTCAGATGTCGAGCCCATCTCATCTGGTTGCGTATAATCAACTCCCCGATACAAGGTACATCAGCTCGCATGAGAACACCCATATAAGGTATAAAAGAGCTCCACCTGATGTCCAGAATGTGTCTCAGGAATTTCTGGTGCACTCTCTCCGTGACTTTTATGTGTCTACCATAAGTTTTCCAGGCCCCAGAAGCGTAAAGCAGGGATGGTAAAATACAAGATTGATAAACACTGATCTTTGTATGAAGAGTTATACCTGTCAGACCACACTCGCTTCTCTAACCCACCAAAAGCCTTGGTGGCACGCTGTATCCTATAGTTGAAGTCAGCATCTAGGGCTTCGTCTCTGGCAAGAGTACTACTCAAATACACAAATGTGTCAACCACGGCAAGTCTCTGGTTGTTGACAAAAGTATTTGGTTCCACATACAAACTACCGGGTGGAGGTGTGAACATGACTTTAGTCTTCTTAAGACTAATAGTAAGCCCAAAAGACGCACAGGCCCATGAAAACAGATCCATGATACCCTGCATATCCCTCTCACTATGGTCTACGAAATCGGCGTCATCCGCATAAAGCAATTCACGAACCAGGTGCTGCAAGGTCCTTGTAGAAGCATGAAAATGACAAAGATCCAAGACCATACTTGTCGTTCTGAAACGCAAATAAACAACCAAAAAAAAACAAAAAAAAAAACAGACACTAAAGGCATAGGAAAGCATAGTAGCAAAATAAATAGAAAAAAAGTGTGCTGGGATATCACCCTGTTTCACACCATTGTCAGCTGAGATGGGTTCTGATAGGCATCCATTTTAATTCAGGCGAGCCTTCATATTAGTGTGGAGCCCCTTGAGTAATCGTAGAAATTGAGGTGGGCATTCCAACTTCCCCAGAATTATCCATAGGGCATTTCTGTTCACCGAATTAAAAGCCTTGGTCAAATCAGCAAAAACCTGATAAGGCGGAACACGGTGATCAGTACATTTCTTCTGCAACTGCCGAGCAGGAAGATTATGTCCGTGGTTCCTCTGCCCGGACGAAAGCCACTTTGGCTTTCTGAAATGACGGATTGACAAATATACTTTAACAATCTATTGAGTAGAACACTGGAAAATGCTTTGCCAACTGCTTCCAACAAACTTATCCCACAATGATTTTCACAATCGGTTCTGGACCCCTTTCCCTTGTACAGTGATATAAGAATTGCATCAACCCAATCCTGATGGACGGGAACACCCCTCCAGACATCAGTGATAAGATGAAGAATTTCATGAACAAGTTTATCACCCCCATGTAAGAGGACTTCCACAGGAATACCATCAAGCCCTGGAGCTCTCCCAACGTTCACTTCCTTGATTGCATCTCTAATTTCATTATCAGATGGGAACTCAGACATTTCATGAATAAGCTTCTGTTGTGATAAAAATTCATTGATGACGTCCTCATCAACATTAGAGGGGTTGTCAAAGAGATCAGAATAATGCTCAGTCCAACGAAAGAGAATCTTGTTAGGATCCTTTATAATGGCAATTCCATCACTTAGGGGAGATGTAGAAAGTGTTTGAGGACCAAAAGCTTTTTTAAGCAAATGGAACATGCGTTTGAAGTCTTTACAATCAAAAGCCATCTGGATTTGGTTGGCGAGTTTAGCCCACCACTGATTCTTCATTTGGCGAAGTAGCTTTTGGAGAAGACCTTTGTTTGTTTTAAGTGATTGTTGGGGGGGGGGACTCTCGACCTCCATGAGAGGCAGACAACATTTTATGATGCAACTCATTTTTAGCACTTAATAGTTGAGTAATTTCAGAATCATTATCATCAAACCAATTCTGATGTTTAGATTTGCGGAAGCCAAGAACATCTACACTTATTTCATAGACTGTATTTTTAAAATGCGCCCATGACCCATCAAAATCAGCACAATTAACTACGGATTGAAGCTTTTCACGTACACTTGGATCATCCAGCTTGGACACATCAACTCGCCTGGGAATCCCAATACCACCCAACCTACACTTCCTCCTTATAAAGATTTTCAACTTCCCGCGTACCAAAAAGTGATCTGTGCCGCATTCAGCTCCACGCATAACACGCACACTACAGACGTCCTGCAAATCTGCCTTCCTGGAAATAATGTAATCAATCAAGTGACCTTGTTTTGAACGAGGATGGGTCCAAGTAAACCTATGGACCTCCTTCTGGCTGAAGAAAGCATTACAGGTAGCAAAGTCAGACTGAGTGCATAGAGAAGATGCAGACCATTACTGTTGACCGTACCTACACCAAACTGGCCGAGTGTGATGATCCTTGCCAACCCTTGCATTTAAATCACCCATGAGTAAGATCTTCTCAGAGAAAGGAATAGAGGAAATGGTACGACTGAGATCTCGGTAAAACGCTGTGATCGTCATATACCTACTGTGTGCAAGAGGGGATCATCATAATTCTGTCACACAAAAAAAAATTATGATAAGTCGGCTTTCAAAACTAGGTTCCCCATTTTTGTCCGCCCATTTTTGCCCGTACCTAATATATATATATATATATATATATATATATATATATATATATATATATATATATGTGTGTGTGTGTGTGTAATTTGTCTTTTCATAAGCAGTAATTTGTTGCTACACAGTCATGAGCATGTTTCGGTCTTCTAGTGTTTAGTAATTAGACACCTCTTCAAGCAACAAACGCTTATTTACGAAAACGGATTTCAAAAATACACACACACACACACATACACATATATATATGTGTGTGTGTGAGAGAGAGAGAACGAGAAAGATAAGTGTATACCATTTTTTTACTCAACAACGTACGAAGGCGAGAGTTGCACCATTAAAAGGAGTGACTTTTTGTGCCAGAGAATGTATTTTCTACATAGTCACCACTATTTTCAATGCATATATACCATGAAATCAATAATGCATTCATGCTTTTGATGTAATCCCCTGACTGGAGAGCTTTCTTAGAATTACAAACCGTCAATGTCTGCAACAGAGAGTTGAAACTTTCAGGTCATGAATGCATGAGTTCAGTAATCAGAACACTGAAATTTGGAATCTCCTCTGATATATTCAGATAAAAGATAGGAGGCTTTACTTTTTGAACACACTCTCGTACGTTATATGTATACCATGTTAATATATATATATATATTTATATATATATATAGGTATATATATAATATATGTGTGTGGAATGTATACATATGTGTATGCATGCTAACATAAATATAAATACGTATATGTGTATGAAATGGACGCGCAAAATTATTTCGCATAATTCTTCAATTTCTGCCATGGAAAGAATTTACTGTGTCATTACTCATTTGGTAACGATTTCAAAGAAAGTGCCAGCATTCTGTGTGCGAGAGTGCGTCTGCACGGATGTGAATAAACGAAAATGAAAAGAGTTCCGTGATGGTGAGGGGTGTAATGTTTTTATATCTATGCTTCATATCCACACATATGTCAAATGTCATAGATAATAATAAATATTAAATGCCACCCATTTGGCTTAATTATTCTAATACTTCTTTATGAAGAATTCACAATTCAATATAAACGCTTTTCTCTTGAAAATAGTTTTTTTTGTAAACAATAGGTACGTGCAAAATGAATGGCCGATCCTTAAAATGCATAAACATTTTGTCCCCTTCCTTCATTTAAAAAAAATCACCATAATTCAGGAAATCAACGAATTTTAATGAAATTTTCAGTATTTATTAACAATCACAGAATATAATTATAATTATTTTATTTCAGGGAAAATGTATTATTTTTTGTAAAAATGTTTTTACTAAAGTTAAAGTTTTAAGTACTAAAAAAAGACGCATGCATTTCTATTTGCTTTTTTTATGTGAAAAATAAATCATTGTAGATGGTAAGAATTAATATATATATATATATATATATATATATATATATATATATATATATATATATATATATATATATATATATATATATATATAGAGAGAGAGAGAGAGAGAGAGAGAGAGAGATATCTCAGGAACATTACAAAAAAGCCTAAAGTCCGTATAAATGAAATTAATATAACTCGAAAAAAAAATCTTGAACTATCGATGTCATTGAATTAAGCATTGTTTATTGAATATTTTCATCCAAAAAATAATATAATTGAAAAAAAAAATAGTTCATGTGGTTTTAATCATAACAACTGTCACAAAGTTTCAAATGTAATATTATAATATTTTTCTTGTATGCATGATTTTGTAAACAGCAGTGCAAAAAAAATATATATAATCCTGAAAAAAAAATAAATTGAGATCCAGAATCATTAAGAAAAAATAATTTAAAAAATAGAATTATTTTTAATAATGATTTAATTCAGACAAATACGGATGGGCAAAATTATAACAAAAAAGAAACAGACAGGATTTGCATTTTACCCGATGTATTCTCTTTAATTATTAATAAATTGTTTTTGCTTATTTTTTCAATGAATAAATTGTCTGTGTAATCAGTGATTTTAATTGATTTTTTTCACACTTAAAATGCACTTTCACTTCATTTTAAAAAGGATTAATTTAATTTATTGTTATAACACGTTTGAAAATAAATAAATAAAAGGGTTTTCAATATAACCTGAAGAAAAATTCATTTCTCGAACTAGCAATATTATCATTGAATTAAGCACTGTTTATTCATTATTTTCACAAAAAATAATATAATTAAAAAATATATCATGTGATTTTAATGATAATTCTTATCAAACTTCCAAAGGTAATATTATAATATTTTTCTTGTATGCATGATGGTGTAAACATCAGCGTAAGAATTTTTTTTTCATAATCCTGAAAATAATTTTTTAAAAAATTTAAAAATTGAGACCCAGGATCACTAAGAAAAAAGTAATTTAAGAAATTGTATCATGTTTAATAATGATTAATTCAGGCAAATACGGATGAGCAAAATTGTAACAAAAAAGAAACAGAGAGGATTTGCATCTTACCCGATGTATTCTCTTTAATTATTAATAAATTGTTTTTTCAGTGATTTTAATTGATTTTTTTTCACACTTAAAATGCACTTTCAGTTCATTTTTAAAAGGATTAATTTAATTTATTGTTACAACACGTTTGAAAATAAATCAAGTCATGTAAAAAAGTAAATAAATATTCTAATAAAATAAGCACTTCCTTTTTATTACAACAAATAGGATTACTTATATTAATGAATATGTTTATAATCTTGAAAAAAAAAAAAGAAAAAAGAAAGAAATTAAGGTGTAATAATGTTTCAATTGCTCTATAAATTTAAAAATAAAATTGACTTTCTGACAGTCTGGACTTCCATAGACCATATGCGTGACGTATTGTTTTGATTGCGCGAAGCTGAATGTGATACTAAATTTTCACTTTTGGGGGCTAATTAAGCTATTTTTTCAAGAAACAATGTGTTTTATTTTATTTAATTTAATATCGCAAGTATTTATTTTGCTAATAATCTTTAAAATAGTCACAGAAAACTAATATTTATCTTTCAAGGGATTTTTACAATGTATTTATTAAACTTTCAAATTTAGCTGAACTTGTCAGTTTCTGACACCGCCGTGAAAACTTTTTTCGTTATAACTTTTTTCACGTGTAATTTTTTTTTCCTTTTAGAGATTAACTTTAGGCTTTAGTCTTTCAAACACAATAAAAAAAGTAATAAGAAGCATACACAAAAAAATGATAAAACGGCTTTTAAAACTATGTTTCCTTATTAGTTTCTACCATTAAATTGCGCGTACATAGTAAACAGATATTCACATGATATTTATCACCAACTGGTCGGGAAAATGTTCTCTTCCAATCTTTGATGCGAAAACTTTAATTTGTTAAGTGAACTCACACAACAATGCCAAATCGTAGCAAACTCAGCCAAAAGTCGAGTGCTTCCCCGTGTTTCTAGAGCCCCAGCGAACTCTGACGAGTGACAGACGTCTTCGTCAGGTCATTTCCGATTTCTACGTTTCGCCTTTTTTTTCAATCTTCAGGGAGACGTTCTTATTTTATTTACCTGCCTCTCCACGAATGTAGAGTTAAACACGTGGTCGGTTTCCAATGTGGAAAACATCCAGCTCTACCCCCAAAGAAAGATTGTTTTTATGTCTGCTTTCTGATGCGTTCGGCAAGTAAACTTTATAAACAAAATTAATACTGAGCACGTGAGTTCGACATATTTTTTATGCTAAGTGTTGATTAAATTCAAGAAGCACCCCTGTCAAAGCAACATGTTTAGTGTACAAATTATTCTGAACCCATCATTTGGAAAATTCGATAGGGGACTTATTTTTAATTTACCTTAAACAGTTCATTTATTGCGACTAGAACTGTCTTTTCTGTGTCAACAACATATTTAAAGTACAACTGTGGTGTTGTCCCTGGCGTAGGTAGGGCCATTTTGGACGAAGATAGCGTCATTGAGTATTGAAGTATTAAAGAACCACATATTATAGCGAAAGAATAAAATGAAGGATGAATACGAACGTGCTTTCATAATAAAATGGAAATAAATGAAACATTAAGAGAATAGAAGGGTCACCAGTTAGCAAGTGCTAACTAAAAACATGAGTTTTGTAAATGAAAATTTGAGAAAAACAAAATTTTATAAGAAAACACTTTTATATCTAAAATGTTATAAGTGCAGGGGGCGGCAGAAATATCTCCAACATTTTGACGTGCGATCTTCCTAGTTGCACTCGTGCAGTTTCTGAGCAATCATTAATTTGTATGTATGGAACTGCATACCAGTGTGTAGAATTCTTCTGACTGTTCGATCAGACAATACCAAGGCCAAAGCACGTTTGCGAGCTGAACGTATAGGAGACTGAGTAAGAGAAAATCTCACAACTCGAATTCTGATTGGCGTTCGATCCCTTCGAGGCCTGCTAGGTGGCTTCGTTTTAAGTGTTGAACCTGTAGCTCTGATATTTGCAACCCATAGCTGTATTAATTTTCTATCTGGAAAAGCATCATGTCATCCTAACTTGTAATGAACTCGGAAAGTTCTATGTATTGGAGTTACAGATTCACCAGTATTCAAAAACATTTCTACAGTAAAAGCACGATGTGCACCAGTTCAAACCATATTGCTTGATGAGGGTACCTGAAAAACAAATAGCAAGTTATTAGCTTAATAAAAACATTATTTGCACTTGCATAAGTTCATTAGCGACATATTTTTTTTTACATAGGCATCACCACATTATCAAGGCCAAGAGACCACTCAAGGATAAGGGTTAAAGAGTGTACAGTAGAAATTGGACAATATAGTAATCATTAGTAATGAAAATTTGGTAAATTTGATAACTTATATGGAACGGCTCATCAAGAACTTATTTACGTTAGACTTAAAGACAACCATATTGTAGTCAGCTGGAAAGCAGGAAAACGGAAGACAATTCCACAGGCGTGCAGTTCTAAGAAAGAAGCTTTGTTCATGGAATCTACGTTTAGGTTTCGGCACAGATAAAGAGTGGGGGGAATTATTGATAGTGTTTACAGCGAGACGAGTGTTTCTTGTGAAAGTTTGGCGAGGGGGGACCATAGATTGAAGCTCAGTCGAACACTTTCCATGAAAATAACGATACATCAGAGACAAACTCGCAACATTTCTTCTGTGAGATAGAGGTTGCAAGGAAGAGAAAAGGACATCTCCTACGAGGCTACGAAGTCAAAATGTGAGAAGTATTTCTACTGCACCCTTTATATTTTTATTGTTATTTCATAGTTCATTTATGCAAATTTGTGTTTGGTAATAAAATTTGAGCAAAAGAAGTCACAAGTCAAAATCTTCATAATGTGAACAATATGCGTATGTAAGTAATATACGGGTGTAACAGATCGCTGGTGCGCGTATGCAAATACTAAATGCGAAATGATGTCAATGTGAGGAAAAAGATTACAAAAAGGAGGGAGAGCACGTTAGAGAAGACGATCACATCAGAGACGTCACAACCATGACGAGAAGTCACGCGTGACAGGAGAATCATAAAATAAATGTCGTTGTTCCATGAAAAAGTGAATTCCAGTTATTCTTCGTCTACGTCTTCTTTGTAACGTACTGTGTGACAACGTGTTCTGTTTCTGTGTGTACTGAATTACATGTATGTGAGTATTTGACAGCGTGGCAGAGTGTGTGTGTGAGTGTGTGTGCGTTGGTTAACCTTGTTCTGTTAATGCGTATATAGATGAGAGATACGAGTAGCAGTTCCTTGTTGTTGGTTTGTACTCGTGCTAGTGTGTGCGCGAGATGAAGAAAGCTTGTATGTGCATCATTGAAGATTCCTTTGCAAATTGCCCCTCCCCCGGACAAACGAAGAGGGCGTTAAGTTTGCATTCTTAGATCCTGTGGCTGACTGGTGAATTTTCTCTCTCTCTCTCTCTCTCTCTCTCTCTCTCTGCCTCTCTTTTTTTTACCTTTAGCGTTTATCATTTTATATGAGCCTCTAAGTTAGCGTTAGTTTATTACTTTGACATAAACCTGTTAATTTGGGGGCTTAAAACGATTTTCTTCGGTTAAAAATAATCCGAGTAAACACGTTCCTGTGAAAAGTAACGTACCTTTAAAAGTAAAGAGGAAAGCAAATCCACACAATGTAGAGAAAGAAAGAAGTTATAAATTAGAGCCATTTGCTTTTTAGTGTTCGCACTGCAACTAACTACGAAACTGCGCAGTAGCGCAACAAAGTTCTGACAAAATATTGACTTATATAGTTTATCCAAACAAAATCTCGTTCAAATGAGATATGAGCAATATATACTTATTTTCTTTTTAAATAGTGGATTACAGAAGATTATTTATTTCCACGTTTTTTTGTTTATTAAACTCGAAATTTAAAGTATTTTGTAACAAACTAATTAATAAATAATACACCCTTCTTTGTTGTTTAGAACTTATTTCCAACGTTTAACAATATTTCTATACTTCGACTCAATATTCATCCAACCAAGCTCTCATGTGAACGAAACTCCGTGCATATAGAATTTGAAAAAGATCGAAAGAAGTAGAAATCCGTTGGTGTCAAATCGGGAGAGAATGGCGGGTGTGGCAGCAGTTTCCAGTCATGCGTTTGAACTGATTTCATCCGTGATATTAGTAGACGTTGCTGTGTTGCAAAATAACGATATTCTGCCGATCAGATCTTTTTCCCATGAATAGTCGTGTCGATTCGTTTCATTAGTTGAACACAAAACGTTCGTGTTTCTGAATTTTTGAGACAAGGATTAACTATACTCATTATTTGGATTCTTTGGACGACTGTTCTCATTTTGAGTGTTATTTTCACAGCATTTTGATCGATGTAAACTCCGATCTTATCCATGTTATCTTGTCGAATTCGGGAATAATTCTGTCAAATTCGGGAATCTGCACGAAACTTCGAACGGAACTTTTTATTTAATCCACAGAGGTAGCATGCTCTCGTTCAGTCAACCATGACTAAGTAATTCGCAATTTTATTTCGAGTGTTGCTTGCACTGAGGATTGAACTTTCAACCTTCAAAAGAGCGTAACATACAATTAAATTTTACCAAATACTTTATTCACTACACCACGGGTCATGACTGATAGAATCATTCTATTATCGTGGATTAAATTAAGGATTCCGTTAGAAATTCCGTTCCGTTTTCCGAGTTCGGCAGAAAAAAAATCCCCAGTTCGACAAGATACATCTGAAGAAATTCCAAAGTTACATCGGCCGAAACGTTGTGCAAATAATTCAAAGCATCTAAATAATACGAAAAACTTCCGTGTTGATCGTTTGGCCTTAAGCAATTCGCAATGGATAATCCCTTCTCAGTCCCACCACACGTACAACATTGTTGTGCTGCTTCATATTAATGTACAAGCATCATGTTTTGTTGCCAATAACGATCCAGTAAATAAATCGTTGCTTGAGTGCATGAATTGACGAGCAAGCAAATCAGCAGAGATTGCGGGTCTTTGGTTTTTATAACTGCTATCATTTTAAAAGCGTGCGAAACTCGTGCTCAACACTTTTGAACCTTCCTCATAGAGTGAAGATGCTTCTCTGTTATGAGCATTCCATTTTCTATGTCCATTCTCTTGTCGTTTGACGTGAATTCTGGTCCAAAAGTTGGCTTAATCACTCTTCATCGAACACAATTGGAGGGACAGAACCAGGTGCCTATTTTCCCTTAAAACGACATTTTAGAACATGGCATACCGACTACGAAGCACAAATGCCAGAAGCAGCTTTAGCGGCCTTAGGACCTTGATTAAAAACAAAAAAGATTGAATTAGCTTCAATTTAAATTCCGTTTTAATGATTTGACAATAAACAGAAATAACTAAAGCAAAAAAAACAAAAAAAAAAAACGAAATAAATTCGTTATGAATTGGGTGTAAGAAGATTATGCCCGAAGACGAATACGTGCGTCATTCATGTGTGTAGCACATGAATGACGGAAAATAATGGAAGAAATGAGAATACTGACAGTTGATTTGACATAGACATTTTATTTACAAGGAGGCAAAACATAAAATAATACAAATTACATCTATCAGTCTTAATCCGATATTACTTGAATGTTTGTGTCATAATTAGGGCTAGGACAACAGCATATTCGTTGCGTTGTTTTGACTCGCGAGTGTTAATATCTTATATGCTTTTATATAGAATAATGTGGCTTTTGGTTGTTAACTGTGTCTAACTGTGTCGGATGTATACTCGAGAGTCAAAACACCGAAAATAATATTCTGTTGTCAGAGCCCTAGTCATAGCTATCACGGACTGTTAGAGAATGGATCGAGAGAGAGAGAGAGAGAGAGAGAGAGAAAGAGAGAGAGAGAGGGGGGGAGGTGTGTAAATTATATTGAGACACGTTGACCGGAAGTCAAGATCAGCTGATCGGATTGCGTGTGAGTCACATGATTAGGTTAGCTGAATCGTAGAGATTTGGTTTGGGCTTAGAAGGCGACGGACGGCTTCAGAGTTTTCTCCCCTTCACTGGGGGGGGGCGCTTACGTGTGTTGAAACGAGACCAAGAGAAACCACACAAGCCAGAGATTCACTTTCCATCTTCTGCGAGACATCTGGGAAGTGAAATAAAAACTATAAAACCAATTCATCGTGTTGGAGTGAATGAACCTTCGTCCAAAACAGGTACCGTCTCCCCTCCAAGACGAGATGATTCCAGATGGACCAACATCGAAGACGTAGAAGGTATGTTGTAAAATACATGTACCACACACACACACACACACGCACACACACACACACAACGAAATATGAACATATCATTTAATAGACTGGACCACTAGACGATCACACGACATTAACTCTGATTAGACGATTACACACGATTCCCTTTATGATATAACAACGCAACAGGACAGCAGCAATATAAATCCATGTACCGGGATTCGAAGTAATTCATTTTAATGTCGACCGCTAGCGCTTGTCTTGTGCCGTACTAGCGTTTCCACGATAGAACTCTCATAACAAAGGTAAAAAGGAGGAGGTAACTCCGTCTAAAATAGAAAAAGTTAGCTCCCGTTGATCGAGTTTTAGCGCCCTAACAAGATTAAAAGAATTATTCAAAATAGAATTATTGAAAATAATGTTAACAATGGATTAAAAACATAAAAAAAATACACGTAAAACAAATGGCAGGAACTGAGTTGCCAACCGAATAGCTTACGCTTTTCAAAGTAATTGACGAGTATATCGGATTAACTCTGTCTGTATAAACCGAGTTAATATCATTGTTTGATAAAGATTGTAAAGAAATGACAAGGAGAACACGAATTAAAGCAAATAAAAATAATTAGAAAAAAAAAGTGTAGCCATTTTTTTCTTAAAATATTGTTTCGGAAAGGAATTTTAAACTGAACCTTCGAAAATCAATTTTCTTTGTCAAAGTAATTATTTTTTTTCTTTATTTGTTATATAATAGACTCCTAGTTGTAAGAAAGAACAATCCCGTTGTCTTTGAACGCGGTTACGCTGATTTAAATTTTAAAAAAATGGGACATTTTGTAAAACATTGTTTCGGACATCTATTTTTTTTTTTTAAAGAAAACCATAATACTGTGTTCGTTGAAATAAATCAAATTTATTTTCAACTGAGCTTTTATAATATTCTACGCTGGAAATCCGATTGTCTTGTCCAGAGTATGATATCTTACACATTATACGAGTGTCTCGGAAGACGATATACACACTCCAGGTTCTGGCAAAATAAGGGATTTAAAGTGGCATAAGGGATGCGCAATTCCCATTTTTCCTCACCCGAAATTGTTTAAGTCTAGTCTCCCTGTGACGCCAGCGCGAGGTGGGCGAGATTATACATTTGCCAAGCGAACTTCGTTCTAATACCACTGAAACAGTTCTCAGTGAAATTTATTGTTTCAACCGTAAAATGAACACATCTTCAGTAATACAGACAGGACAACTCCCCACACAAACAAATACGGACGAACATTTGCACGCGATAATAAATAAAGCACATGCTCGATGGGGAGGACATATATGAGTTTGGGTAGAACACGTAGTTCTGTATCTGTTTCTCTTCACCTTTGTCTGTCGCTGTCTCGCGCTCTCCAACTCGTACCTCTCTATCTCTCTCCACCTCGTTTTTTTTCTCTCTCTGCATCCTATCCCTCCCTCCTGTGTCTGCCTCTATCTACCTTGTTTTCCTACCTCTCTCCCCACCATGTCTCTCTCTCTACCTCGTTTCTCTCTCACCACCTAGTTTTCTTGTATTTCTACATCCTATATCGCTCTCCACCCGGCTCTCTTACTTTTCTCTTCACCTCGTTTGTCCTTCTGCTCCATTCTTTCTCCACCCTGCCTCTATCTCTATTTTGTTTGTTTCCATATCCTGTATGTTTCTATTCTGTCTTTTTGTCCCCGTCTTACTCGCTCTTCACCCTGTCTTCCTCTCTCCCAACCCTGCAGTTCTGTCCTCACCATTCTGATTCTCTCTGCCATGTTTCCCGGCTCTATCTCTCTCCACACTCTGCCTTTCTATTTATCTTTCTGTCATTCTCTGTTCACTCTGTCTCGCTGATTTTCAGTCTCTCTCCAACTTGTTTTCTGTCTCTCTCTCTTCACACACACACACACACACACACACACACACACACACACACACACACACACACACACACCCTCTCTCTCTCTCTCTCTCTCTCTCTATCTCTCTCTCTCGATACTGTTTCTATGTTTCTTTCCACTATCTTTCTACTAAGTCTCTTTGTCTCTGTCTATCTATCTCTATCCCTGCCCCTCACATGTGCCTATACGTGCCTTTAACTGAATATAACTTTTCACATTTTAAAAGTCCAAATCTAATGGTGGAAACTTGTTATATGGACTCAATTGACACGTGTCCTTTATCCTAACAAAAAGATTAAAGAATAACACAAAATTAAAAAAAAAAAAGAAAGACCTTTCCTTTCTAAAAAAATATAAAAAAAGTAAATTAACGACCCATATTCCGAAGGCACTAGATTCACCCATATATAAGTTCGAGTGGAACACGCAGTTTTGTCGTTGGTTCTCCTTCTACTGCCTGGCCGCTTCCCTCCTCGTCCCCCCTCGCTCTCTTCTAGCTTGTATGTATGTGTGCTCTTGCGTGTGATTTATTTTTACAGTAAAAGGTCCAATTTTGATGATGGACACTTAGATTTTTGAACCTATAATTGACACGCGTCTCTAACTCTAACAAAATAAATAAAAAATAGAAGACCTTTACTCGAATAAAAAACTTAATATAAAGAAAATAAGTAAAAGACCTATACTCGAAAGGCACTCGATTCACCCGGCAACGAATTAGTGTCTTAATAAGCGTCGCTTTTCTTTATCTGTTTCCGTTTTATTTTTATTAATGTTTATTTTATTCTTTTAAATCTTATATTTCTTAATCTCGCTCCAATGTCTGTTGGAAAGGGGCGCGCATTCAGATTTGGTTGTTACAGTTTTACGAACTTAGGCTCAACTCGAACTTTTAATCTTCATAAAGTTGAAAGACTAGGCTTGGTTATAATTCTAATATTAATACCACTGGTTTGTTCGTTCATTTTGTGTCACGCTTTCGTTGGTACGGACAGAGGGGGACTTGAAATGGGTGGGGATTTAGTTCTCTCCCACCGTAAGAACTGTGACACTAGACTGCGAAAAGTGGGATTGAAAAAGAGCGCTGTAGTGGAGGAGCCTTTTTACCCCGCAAAAGATGCTTATGTAGTCCCGTCGGCATTCCTGGCAGGGAGCTGCAGGCGATTAGCAATAAACTAACCACTTCTCAAAGAGAGAAAGTAGTCTGGGACGGTATAGCTAGGTGAAAGAAGCGGAAGGAGATGGAACGAAGAAGACGATAAAAATGAAAGAGAAAGAAAGGAAGAGAAATGGACATGGAAAAGGAAGGAACGCCGGTCGGTGAACATTTATATCAAAAGTCAGAACATTTTTCTATCGGCACCAAAGTGAACAGAATCCAGACCTCTTTAGAATGGCATTTTCTTCATTGACTGCTATGTGTTACTAGTGCTGTGCAGTTCTAGGAGGTTTACCCTCCCAGGTTTTGCCATCTCCCTTTACTTTATTTCTAATCATCTGAGGCGTTTCTGCTGGAGGAATGCCGACAAGGCGGCCCAATAATAGTTTTATTTTTTGCAGACGAGAGTGCTTCTTCGTTTGGGTGCTGGCTCCTCGATCACGCTTCCCGACCCTTGTGTCATGTCTGATGTTATGTTTTCGGCTGAGCTTGTCATTATGTTCGTATACAACCTAATGACGTCCTCGCTTGACTAATTACCACTAAACTATTGGTCAAATATTAGGCATGGTCCAACTTAGAACTGGTTTAATTATGAGGGATCTAGATCAAAGTCCAAGATGAAAATCACAGTTTTGGCGATAACATCCGTTCTGTTTGATGTATAGCCTAGCTGCAAATCACAAATTGCAGAAATGAAATCCCGTATCTCATATAACCTTTACTTTTGCCCTTTAAAAGTACGGTAATGTTCGAAATTTTAAGCGAATTTCGACTTCGAGTTTTCCAAATTTGATGGACACGATGTTCTATGATCATCATGCAACTGTTAAACCTGATCAAATGAATAATTTTTTAGGTATAAATATTTCTATGGCATAAGTTCGGGAATATTTAATAAAAATACGAAGGAGCAAAGCCCAGCTAAGACTTTGACCTATCTCGGCTATGTCAGCAGCCATAAAGGAGGATTAAACGAACCACAGACTGGTAGATGCACCCCTATCTTGATATTGAAATTTATTGATGCCACTATCAGGACTGCTGAAGATGCAGAAAGGCAGACTTAGCAGTCTAAACTGGATTATTGACTTCTGCTATGCCTTGCTGTGCTGGATATTCCCCTACATACGAAAACGACCTTGTGTCTAACTTTGTCCTCATAAGTAAGCTACTACTTGTGGTGAAGAGAACGAGAGAGAGAGAGAAAGAGAGAGAGGAAGAGAGAGAGTGGAGAGAGAAGAAAGATAATTAGAAAAGTCCAACCTAAACAAATACTTGATGAGCCGTTTCCCTTGAGTAATCCAATTTACCAAATTTACACTACTAACGATTACTATGATATGTCCCATTGACTACTGTACACTCTTTAATCTTTATTCTCGAGTGATCCCCGGGCCTTAATAAGTGGTAACTCTTTTGCAAAAAAAGATATTACACACATTTTTCAACTATTATATTTTGTTATCTCCATGTCCCCCGGCAACACCGGGCAACCATGCTAGTATTAAATAAATGCAGTTATGCGGTAGTAAAAAGTAATGTCCAAATGTTACACATAATTTAGGTGAACTGTAGTCAATATATCCAAACAAATATACGATCTTACTATAATGAGTAATCCCTCCTCTCTCTCTCTCTCTCTCTCTCTCTCTTTCTCTCTCTTTCTCTCTCTCGCTCTCTCTCTCTCTCTCTCTATATATATATATATATATATATATATATATATATATATATAGTCATCCATCTACAGTACTGTTTCGCTGTTTCATAGCTCATCAGTGCGGCTAGACAAGCAACTACCTCACACCAGGATCGAAACCCCACCGCCCAAACGACAGTTGCAGAAATTCCCCTCTGGATCAAAGTACACAAGTTTTGCTCCAAAAGAGATCGCATACAAATTTATTATGTCTAGATTATTAGGAATTATGTTATGTAACTTTTGAACATCATCTTACACACATTTATCCGCTATATTAAAATCATACATCCCATCCTAGGAGAAGAACCATCACGATCGCAACGATGTACAATGGAAGTAGCTGTTATATTGTCCTCTAAATAAAAAGTACTACTTCTGCTTCCAATGAAGACTGGGTAAAATATACACAATATAAATTACTGACACTCTTATTAACTGCATCATACACTGGTAGACATGTAACTACCTTTACACTTCTCTGTTCGAAAATAATGATTTCTCCCCACTTACATTCCGGGTATTCTCATTGGCTGAAAACGTAAAAATATGTTATTCCGGATTACACACATTGATACTAAGAAAGAACAATTCAAATCTTCACCAACATGGCTTCTACACCTACACAAATCAATGTCTTTCTGAATATTAAACCAAATAAAAATATTCTAGTACTAGTAGTTACACCCTCACATTTAACTACACACACATACTATCGCCGTACATTGTTTAAAAAATTATACGTTCCTATCGTTGCATTTTCGTGAGGTTTAAAACGAATGTTTACATTACCTTACCGTAACATTTACTTTTTCCTTACCAAAATGTATTCGCAATAAAACTTTAGAAATAAGTTGCCTAATCTTCTTTCTTAACTGTTTTCATATATTTTTTAATACTTGGTTTCAGCGCCCTAAATTACAAGATCACAAAATGAACGCATCTTAGTTAATTAAACGAACTTTCATTTTTTAATGTTTGGTTTCAGCGTCCAAAATTATGAGATGACAAATAAACGCACATTATTAATTAGACGAACTTTCCTTTTTAATGTTTTGTTGCAGCGTCCGAAATTATGAGATGACAAAATTAACGAATCTTAGTAAACGAGAGGATCTTTCTTTTTATGATTCTTTATTTCAGCGTCCTAAATTATGAGATGACAAAGTGAACGAAGTAAATGAGATGAACTTTCTTTTTTAATGTTAATCCTTATCCTGATTAAGAATATCTCATTTACATTAGGCAGTTTTCACCATATAAAGCCTGTATTATGCACTATATATATAATTGACCACTAGATTAGTACGCATGGGTGAGAATCAAATCTAATTATATCCGACCGACAGTGCCACCCCTAACTTCTTTCTTGGTTCATATATTTTGACAGTCATCCCAATACCAAAATGGGGTGTCTATTCTGAAAGCCGTTCTTAACATCGGAATGTTGCTGGTGACCATTCATAAAGCCGTTCTTAATATAAGGAGATTAGAGGTGTCTATTCCAAAAGCCTTTCTTAACATGAGGAAGTTGAGTGCTGGGCAGCAGAAACAACAACAACAACAACAATTGTACTTAAATTTTTCTATGGGACGAGAGGGGCATGCTTCCACCGGACAACGCCGGTTAGCGGGTCCTGCTAATAAATTAAATTTAAGTAATATTTCTTAGACTGGGAAACTGACAATACTTTATACAATTGTAGCGTTGCGGTGTGTTAAATATACTTCCCCTCTTGGGAGAGGCCTTATGTGTCACAATCAATTAAAACATTTGAACCTTCATAATTTATCTTGCTGACACGTTTGTTACAACACGTGTCGTCGTTGATCTTGCCCGACTAGGAATACACCGTTCGTAAACAACTTGCTTCATAACCTAAAAAATAGGACCAAGAACACGCAACGGCTAAAGACAAGAAATAACTTAATCGTCTGGGATCATCTGTTCTAAATGACCGACGAGTGTTGCGGGGTGAGTGGAAAGAGAGAGAGAGAGAGAGAGAGAGAGAGAGAGAGAGAGAGATAATTACTGCTAAATCGTATCTGATCCCAAAGTCTATGAAACCACAAACACACACATGTGTACTTCCAAGCGAACTGATTACCTCTCTTTCTTTTTCTCTCATTCTTTGGGCCATATTACATCACAGTCGCTTCTATCACACAGTAGGTCGAGCTGACATCCAAGTACTCTAAGCTGATTTCCTGGGGTTTTTTTTCAACAATATTTAACAGGCGGACCAATGCTTTGATTCTAGCAGAGTATCCAGTTAGTATCACATTGTATAAACATCTTGTCTTGATGACACAAAGCAGTAGTTCCTTCTTAATACCTCTCTTTTACGTTGTTATTGCCTTCTTTTTAATAGCAGGACTTGAAAAAGTTATTAAATATTAACAGCATTTGAGATTTTACAATGCTTTCAGTATTTTC